>NW_027422380.1:0-121860 GCF_037893015.1 Macrotis lagotis
CATCCTTAAGGAGAAACTATATATCAAATGTTATTTTTTTCCTCAGTGACATGCAAAAACCAAGTTTCAACATTCACTTTGAAAACCTTGAGCTTCAATTTCCCTGGCTTTCCACCCTCCCTCTTTCCTCCTCATTGAGAATGCAAGTTGCTTGGTAGAGGTTAAAAATGTGCAGTCTCAAAAAATATTATAATTGTCCTGTTGTAAAAGTAAATATAATACCCCCCCAAAACAAAGAAAACTGAAGAAAAATTAAATGAATAAAACAGTATGCTTTAATCTGTATTCAGACACCATCAGCTCTGGCTTTGGGATGGATGGCATTCTTCATCACAAGTGCTTCAGACTTATTTGGGTCACAGCACTCCTGAGAAAAGGTAGGTAGATGATCATGCAGTGTTGATCACCCTGCAATATTGTTGTTACTCCATAGACAATATATTTCAAGGGAAAACCACCTTCATGATCTCAAAACCATCTGGCCTCATGAAGAAATAAAATATTCTTTGCACATGATATCATGATATACTTTAAGATTCCTAGAAAATCTACTAAAAATCTACTTGAAACCATTAACAATTTTAGCAAAGTTGCAGGATAAAAAATAGACCCTTATAAATCATCCACAGTACTATATACTACTAACAAAGACCAGTACTTAGGTTAGAAAGAGAAAGTCCAGTTAAAATTTTATGTAGACACCATAAACACGGTGAAATCTACCTTCCAAAGTAAACCCAGACACTATACAAACACAGTTACAAAAAACTGTTCATACAAATAGAGTCAGATCTACACAATTGGAAAAATGTCTTTTGGTCAGGGACAGGCCAAGCTAACATAAAAATGACAATTACACCTAGATTGATCTACTTATTCACTACCAAATCAGTCTGCCACAATATTATTTTACAGAGTAAGAATAAATGTATCAAAATTCATTGGGAGGTACAAAGGATACACAATACAAAGAGAATTACTTTTTAATATGCAAAGGAAGGTGGCCCTACCCATGCAGAAATGAAAAGTAAAAAGTGGCAGTCATCAAAACTGTTTGATGCTAGCTAAGAAAGAAAGCAGTATACCAATGGAAAATAGTAGATACTAAAGAAACAGTAGTAAATAACTTTAGGCATCTACTCTTTGATAATAAGAATTCATTAATTAACAAAAATGTTGAGAAAACTGGAAAATAGTATGGAAGAAAATAGGTATAACCCAATGTCTCACTCCCTATACCAACAGAATATCTAAAAGTCCATATGATTTCATCATAATGGGTGATACCAAAAGCCAATCAGGAGAACAAAGAATAGTTCATCTGCTATATCTATGGAAACGGAAGGAGTTTATGATCAAACAAAAGATGGAAAACATCTTAAAATGCAAAATTGATAATTCTGATTACACTAAATTTAAAAAATTGTCCTCAAATAAAACCAAATCAACTAAGAATAGAAGTAATGCAAAAAAGTGGGAAACAATTTTTGCAGCTAATATTTCTGATAAAGGCTTCATTTCTAAAACATAGAGAAAACTGAGTCAAATGTATAGGAATATACATCATTCCTCAAATGACAGTCAAAAGATATGAACAGGTAATTTCTTCAAATCAAGAAATTAAAGTTATCTATAGTCAGAAAAAATGCTCCAAATAACAAATGATCAGAGAAATACAAATGAAAACAACTCATAGATAGCAACACATCACACCCATCAGATTGGCTGATATGACAAAAATGGAGAATGATTAATGTTGGAGAGGATGGGGGAAATGGAAACACTAAGGCTCTCTCACTGGAGTTGTGAACTGATTCAAGCATTCTGGAGAGAAATCTGGAACTCTGGCTGAAGTCAATCAAACTGTGTCTGCCCTTTGATCCAGCAATATCTCTGCTAAGTCAGTCTCCCAAACATATCATATTGAAGGGGAAAAGATCTATATGCAGAGAAATATTTATAGCAGCTCTTTTTGTAATGGCAAAGAATTGGAAATTGAGGGGGAGGCCCATTAATTGGGGAATGACTCAACAAATCTCGGTATATGAGTGTGATAGTGTATTGGTCTATAAGAAATGGTGAGGAGGTACAGTCCAAAAAAACCTAGAAAGACTTACATGTGCTAGTGCTGAATGAAGTGAGCATAAACAGGAGAACATTGTACACATTAACAGTGATGATCAACTATGATCTGACCTAATTATTCTCAAGAATTCAATGAGCAAAGACAATTAAAATCTCATCCACATCCAGAATTTAAAGTATGGAGTCCAAATGCAGATCAAAGCTTACAATTTTCACTTTTTAAAAATTGTTTTATGTATTTTTTTACTATCTCAAGTTATTGCCTTTTGTTGTGACTTCTTTTACAACATGACTAATAGGAGAATTTGTCAGATATGCTTTACATATGACCACTATTAAGATTATTCGTTCTCATGAAGTGGGAGGAAAGGGAGAGAGGCAGAAAAATGCAGAATTCTAAATCCTACAAAATAACATGAACAAAGTTAAAAACTATATTTACAACTAATTGTAAAAAAAAATAATTGTAAAACATAAGCCTAATTAAAAGAGATTGGTAAGGAAACTTTATCTTGCTAAGAGATATGATAGACAATCAAGCAATATCATTACTGTGTTTCTGATAAAGGAGTCATTTCTCATATATAGAGAACTGAGTCATATTTATATGAATAGGATTCATTTCAGAATTGCTGAATGGTCGAATGAGATGAACAGGCAGCTTTCAGATGAAGAACTCTAAGCTATCTACAGGCATATGAAAAAGTGTACTCAATAATTTTTAATGGAGAAATGCAAATCCAACAACGTTGATGTACTACCTCATGCCTTTTAGATTTAGTTACTATGACAGAAAACAAAAGTAATAAATGTTTGAGAGAATGTGGGAAAAGTTGGGATCATAAAGCACTGTTGGTAGGGATGTGAATTGATTCAACCAATCTGTTGAACTCTCTGGAACTCTGTCCAAAGGGCAACTAAACTGTTCATACCATTTGATCTAACAATATCACTACTAGGTCTGTATCCCAATGATATTATGAAAAAAGAGGAAAAACATCCATGTGCAAAAATATTTATGGCTGACCTTTTCGTGGTACCAAAGTACTGGAAACTGATGACTGCCTATGAACGATTCAGGTTTTCTCAACAACACAATGATCCAAGACATGTACAAAGGACTGTTTTATGTACGAATATGATATCTGTATCCAGATAAAAACCTGATGAATTCTACCTTTAGAAGCACATTTTTCCACTTTGTACATGGTGTGTTTTTTTCCTTTGATCTGTCTTCTTCCACAACTGTGACAAATGTGGAAATATATTTTACATGATAAAACACATATAAACTATATCAAATTGCCTGCCATTGCAGAAGAGGGAAGGACAGGGAGCGAAGGGAAAAATTTGGAACTCTAAATCTTGTAAAAATGATTGCTAGGAATAATATGGAAATATATTTAACATGATTTTATTCATCTAACTTATATCATTGACTCATTCGCATGTAGAAGTAGGAGGGAAGGGAGGAAAGTAGAACAATGTGGAACTCAAAATCTTACAAAAATGGATGTTGAAAACTATCTTTGCATATAATTAGAAAAAATGAAATACAAATAATGAATGCTAAAATATTTTAATGTGTAATTGAGAAAATAAAATACTATCAGGGTGAGAAAAGAAAGCAAGAACAATTTTTCTGGAAAGGATATTCAGGACAAAGTCTCAGAAACTGAACAATTCAAGCACACATTCAAAGAAACCTCAAAGAAAACTATAGCTTGACTAGAAATTCAGCTACAGTTTCACAAAGAAAAGAAGGAAGATGATACTAAAGGAGTGAAAATTATGTCAAAAACTGAATGAGAGTGATAGTTGAGTTAAATGCAGAAAATAACATGACCGAAGTGAAACAATTAAAAAGAGAATTGCCCACTTAGAACAAGAAGTACAAAACTTCATTCTGTGTGGAAAACTCCTTCAATAGTAGAAATGTACCAAAAAAAAGGAATGATTTCAAAAATCAAGATGATACTTTAAAAAATTAAAAGAGTATACAATTAGAGAAATATGGGTTATTTCAAATTAATAAACCTGCAACCGATTGATGACAGAACATCATAGCATTTTGTGAATACCTGAAAAAGCATAAAATAGAATAACAAAACTATATAAAATAATTGGGATTGTACCTGCCAAGACAATCTCAGGAAACTCTGTGAACCCAATTACCCAATATACTTCACACAAATAATATCAGATCTAAATAATCGGAAAACTATCAATAATTTACATCATCTTTGGTATACCTATCATTGTTATTGCATAAAGCTAGAAATAATCAAAAGCAAATTCAGATCAGAAAATAAAATTCAGTTCTACTGACAACATATTGTCAAACTCTTAAAAGTTCAGTAAAAGAAACTATAACCTCTCCCAGCCAAAGTAGGAAAGTTGTGAAGTTTCATCTGATATCCCTTAGATAGTCTTGTGATTATTATTTGTTAAGAATTAGTAGGGAGGGGGTGAGCTAGGTGGTACAGTGAAGAGAGCACCAGCCCTGGAGTCAGGAGATCCTGGGTTCAAATTTGGCCTCAGATACCCCATAATTACCTAGTAGTGTGACCTTGGGCAAGTCACTTAACCCCACTACCTTGCCAAAAAAAATTTAAAAAATTAAAAAAAAAATTAGTAGGTAAGAATAGCTAGTTGGTTCTGTGGATAGAGCAAGAGTCATGCAATAAAGAGGACCTGAATTAAAATCTTGACTCAGATACTTAATAAACACCTATCAATGTGATCTTGGGCAAGTAAGTTAACTCCACTGCCTTGCAAAACCCCCCCAAAATTATTTTTAAATTAATAAAGAATTAGTAGTTAGAAAAGATGTATTTTAGAATCAAATGTTCACTAGGTGAAAAACAGTTTTAATGGGATAGATGTAAAGGTCTAGAATGTAGCATTTGTGCTGCTTATCATGCTTGTCTAATATTCAATCAGCTTATCATTTTCAGTGGTAGTTGCTCCCTTTTCTAGCCCTTAAAACTACTATTGGCAGACTGTATTCTAAAGTCCCCCAAAAAAGGCCAGGTTGACTTCCCCTTCTATTACCCTATTTACAGAGCAGATGAAGGGAGGAGTTTTAAAACTATCAAATATTTGTTTAGATATTCTTTAGCACATATGTACATGTGGTGAAATTTATCTCTTATAACTTTATTTGAATATATGAAAATTTATTCTATGTGAATTTCAGCCAAAATTGTTACCCACAAGCAAAATAATTATATACTGCTCTAATATGTGATCAATGAAGTTTTGCTATTTGAGATGGAATTTGTGGCAGTTTAATTTGATCTGCTTCTTACTTTGAACCTTTAATCTGTATGCAGAGTTCATCAGTTGTCTTTTGGGATATGAAGAACATTTTTCATCATGGGCCCTTTGCAACCATCTTGGATCACCGTCTTCATCAGAGTAACTGTCTTTCACTGTTGATGATCTTGCAGTATTTTTCCTGCAGTGAACAATATTCTGGTTCTTCTCATTTGACTTTGCATGAGTTCAAATAAGCCTTCCCAGGTTTTTTGGAATCAATCCTGCTTGTCTTTCATTGTAGCAGAATTATATTTCAGTTCAACCATGCACGTCAACCTGTTCAGGCATCCTTCAGCTGATGGCAGTTTCCAAACCTTTGTCACCACAAATAGAGCTTCCATGGATGTTTTTGTACAAATAGGTTTTTTTTTTTTTTCTTTGATCTCTGGCATACAGATATGGTAGAAATATTTCTAGGATACACAGACTTCTAGTTCAATTATTGTGAACCTGCTGAAAAATACAGCTGAGAAAAGTTAGTCAGGGAATATCCTCACTTTATGTAGAGGGACCATTGTGCAGACCCTTGTATAGAGCAGTTTTCAAGTAATGTCAATTTACCCGTGGATGGGGGAAAAGAGGAGGAGGGGATAGGTAGCCCGGTGGAGGAGAGACCAGCACATGACTGAAGGGCACATGTGGGGTGGGCAAAGAAGCCAGAAAATGAGGAGGAATAGATGCTTGTTGGGGCCAGCCTCATGAGGCCCTGCCTGGAGATGAAATGAAGAACATTCCAGCAGGCGCACAGCTGGAGGCCAGACACGGAACCATTCAAGAGAGGACAAGTGACAGGGAGGGCACCCTGCACAGGCACACTGGACCCATAGAAGACTGACACAAGACCAGTATGTAGGGACCAAACTCTCCCGCTGGTGGGAAGACTGAAATCAAGGTCTCTTCTCTCAGCATAGAGGTCTCAAGCCAAGCCTTGATCCATCAGTAGGACTGGTTGTTGCTCTGCAGGTTTGTTTTTCTCTTTCACATGGAGGATTTTTTAAAAGGCATTTTTGGTGATGTATTGGGTTGGTGGGTGTTAGGAGGACACAGAGCCTCAATCTGAGGGGCAGGAGCAGAAAGGTACTCTATGGCCAAGGTTACAGAGGGGCTTTTGGAATGCAGATTTCTTTCAGATTTCCTTACATAATAACCAATTTACATAATGTGACATTATAGAAAGCAAGATCTTTATTCTTATTCCAATTCAGTTTTCTTCAGAGCCCTCTCATATCTAAGGTTCTAAGATTCTATTTATCTTACTGAATCCTTTCTTGTTTATTTTTTAGTTAGATTTAACTAGCTCTACTATTATTTTACTATCACCTTTGACAATCAGAATCCTAAGCCATTTCCTACATATTATGTTTACTATTGATATTACTTCATTTTCTATGGTTCTTTTAAACAAGTTGTGGTCTTCCTGCTTGCCCCCTTTAATCAGGGCTCTTTAGGATTTCGTTTGTCTGAGATCTTCATTGCTGCCCTTGTATTTTTATTTCAGATGAGGAATAACAATTTCTCCTCCAGTCCCTCTTTTAACTGTATTTATCGCTTTGTCTTAATACATTTCTTTTAAGAAGAAAACAAAACATATGGTAAGAGTCTGGTTTCTAATCCATTTTCCTACACATTTCCATTTCATAAGGAAAATCATATTATTCACACAGTTATGATTACTTGCTACCTTCTTCTCTCCATTCCATTTCCTTGTTTCTCCTTCTGTCTCTCCCTCCCCCCCCACCCCGTCTCTCTCCCTCTTCATCTCTTTCTACTGTCCCTCTTCTAAAGTCTCTTACATATAACTATTTGCCTTCTTTTACCTGGTTCACCCTTTTTGTCACCACTTTTATTCTGTATTATCTTGTACTTCTACTTACCTATAGGATAAGATAGATTTTGATGACCAAATGAGTCAGTATATCTTTTTCTTTTGTGAACCAACTTAGCTGTGTGAAGTTTGACCATGGCCCTCCTCTCCCATTTTCCACTCCACTGTGAAAGTTCTTATTTGCTCATGTATTTTATGTGAGATCAATTTCCCATTCTTTCCCTCCCTTCTACCTTCTCCAAGAGCATCCATCTTTCACACCTATCCATATATTTTCCATTATCTCTACCTTTGTAGCTCATTGCCATGTCAATTTGTTCTACCCCCCACTAATAATGATAAAATCCTTAGAAAATATGTGATTCATTTTCTATTATAGGAAAGCATAACCTTATTGTGTTCCTTAAGATTTCTCTTTCATATTTACCTGTTAATGCTTCTTTTGGATCTTGCATTTGAAAGTCACATTTTCCGCTCTTGTCTTTTCATCAGGAATGCTTCAAAGGCCTCAATTATTGGAATATCCTTTTTTTTTTCCTTCTTGATGTCTTTCTGTAGAGAGCAGGACTGTAGTAATTGGAATCTTCGAGTATGTGGTTCCAGCCACAAACATCTTATCTGCTGAGGGTTCGGAGGCTAGATGTGTTTTCACACAGAGCAAACCTGTAGTAAGTGGTGTAGGAAAGAACCTGAGAAGCCTTTCTGGACAAAGAAACCAACCTTTATTAAGAGAAGCAAAGGGGTGGTCTCAGAATGCACTGGACAGACTGGGGGCCCCCCCTTCATATCTCTCAAAGCTTGGCTTCTTTCCGCAGAAGGCTTCCCAGGTTCCTTCTTACACCGGAATGTTCTCAGAGAGTGTTTTCCACCACAATGTCTTTTTCTCTGAGTATGCAGAGAGCTGTTTTGACAGAAGGCAATTGTGTAGGAATGAGAATTTCCTTAGAACGATTAGTTTTATCCCCGAGTATTATGTTCTTCACATCCAGAGACAGAAAGGACTTCACCAGAAAGCAAGGCTAAAGTATGTAAAGGATTCTTTGAAATATTATCTTCATCCAGTGTCTTTTCCTCTGAGTGTTCTGAGATTAGATGTGCTTCCACAGAGAGTAAACCTCTAGTAACCAGAATGTTTCCGAGAGTTTCTCCCACAACAAATATCTTTTCCTCTGTGTGTTATATAGCTGGGTTGACTTTCTCTCCCTCCTAAAACAGAAAAATACAATTTGTCACATGTCATGGCTTTCAGGGAGGAAGAGAAGCAGAGAAATGGATCCATGTTGTACCATGAAAATGTTTAAATTTGATCAAGAATCTGAAGCTTATTATGAACGTTGAAAGGATAAAAGAAAGTAGTTTTGGATGTACAGAATAATTCCTTCCACATCTGTAGACTCAGGATCGGGACTTGGGCTGAAACCTCTAGTACTGAGCGAGGAGACTTTTGAATTTTCTGCTCATTTCTCACATCTGATATCCACGAGTCTGTCTTCTGTCCATCTGTGATTGGATACCCTGTGTCTTTCTTCATTCCACATGTGCCTGTCCTCTCTTGGCTGCGGCCGTGTCCAGTCTATGCGTGTATGTCCCTCCCATGTTCTTCTTCTTGATTCTCTCCAGGCCATCATGAAGCCAGCCCCAACACCCACCTAATTTTACTCCTGCTCTCTCTTCTTTGTCCTCAGATTCAACATGTCTTTACACCATCCCTTGCCCCACCCCTTCACTAGCATTTGACCCATGTCCTACCTCCCTTCTTCCCTTGAAGACAGTTCTGTGGGCAATTTCACATTATGGTCAAAGTTGTTGTCCTGAGAGGTTTGCCCAATGGTGCCTTTTCACAAAGCAAACCCTGGAGTGGACAAAAAACAGGTGGCATAATTGAAAAAGAGCATGGCAGAAGGTAGGAGAGCAACACCTCCTATTACTTATCAGTTTCAACTACAAATGGATAAATCGATTAGATATCACAAATAAAATGACAGCTGATGACAGTTTTCAATGAGACATAAATAAAAGATAAAATCATAATCATTACTAATCACTCCAACAGAGGCCTGCAACTCATTAAATCATTCATCAATAGCTATTGATTAGGTCCCTCCTAGGTGCTGTGCACAAAGAAGGACAGGTGGCTAAATGCAGCAATCAACGTGTATTTCTTAAATAACTCCTGCATAACCAGGCCTATGCAAGATTATGGAGATGGAAATACTGCTAGGGACACAGCTACTCACCACAAGAAACTTTCTTCTGATGAAACAGGAAATGCATGAAAGTATAGAGAATAAAAATAAATGAAGGCAAAGTACAAGGCAGTTTGAGAGTGAGGTCACCAGCAGTGGGGATCAGGAGAGGCTCATGGAACAGGGGATGCTTGGATTGTGTCCACATGGAAGAGAGGAATTTTGTGAGACATAAGGACAGAGGGCCAGTTTCAGAGTCCGGAAGGCTCAGAGTTCAAATCCTGCTTTGGACCACACCAGCAGCAAGCCCACAGTCAAGTCTCCTAATCTCTTAGTGCCCTATACAGCTCTGAAAGGTCACAGAAACCTTGAGATGGGTTATCAGTCTTACTAAGGAGGCCAAAAGATGAAAGAGTGCTTGACTAGAAATACTCTGATTTATGCTGGCCCAGGGTCCCATAAGTAGTAAGTTCCTGAGGTTGGATTTGAACTCAGATCTTCCTAACTGCAGGTATCATGCTCTCACCACTGAGTGACCTAGATGGGAAAATTCCAGTTCTCAAAAGGTTGTGAGTAAGCTACTGTTCAGGCAGCTACTTGAGGAGAGGCAAAAGTAGGGAAAGAGCTCATTCTCAGTGCACGGAAGTTTTCCAATCACTCAGTCTCACATATTCACCACCTACCCCAAGGAAAAACTCTAGTTGTCCTACCAGAGTTAAGATCTCTTCAAATGTCTTTATGGATGGTCAATGCAAGGGGCGGAGAGCAGCACCTATAATCCCACAGAGAATGGACATTAACTTTTATGTGAACAGAAAGAGAATCTTGATGTATCCTACTGGAAAATTTGCACTTGAGCAATGTTTAACTAAGGAAAAATGAATGAAGGTATTCAGGTCTGATTCAATATTAGGAAAACTATCAGTTGCATAAGTGATCATAACAATAATAAAACAAACAGAAATCAAATGATTATCTTAAGAGATGCAGCAACAATGTTTCACAAAAATATAGCATGCATTCCTAGTAGAAACATCGGAGATCATGGGGCAAAAGGGAGATTCTAAAAGATCAAATGAAAATCTAGTTGAAATCATTAACAGCTTTAGCAACTTTGACATTATCTTTAGCATTAACAACTTTTGTTGTTTTATATAAGATAATGCAACATAAATCATCAGATTTTGTTTTTTTTGGGGGGGGGAGGGGTTTGACTGTAGGATTAAGACCCCCCAATTTAGAAAAAAGCTAACACTAACAGGTAAGTCAAAGTAACAAACCTGTTGGCTTAAGTTTAGGTTAATTATAGATTTTGTAAATGAATATATGGTTAAGACTTTATCAATTAGTAGAAAATAACTTAGTATCCCATATATATAAGTGTCAGAATAAAATCATCACTAATAAAAAGAAACTTTTAAAGGCTAAATTGCCCTTTTTGACATGTGGAGAAAGAGGGCCATTGACAAAAGATAAATTCTTTTGACTTCTTGAATAAGTTTTCTTAGCTAGAGGTTAAGTATAAGCTGAGTAGTATAATCTTCAAAGGTTGGATTTGCTTTTCTGGCAACTGAAAGCACAAGTTTGTCTAGTAAGCACAGGTCCCTTGAAAGGAAGATTTCTGGCTATAAAATGCTTCAGCTTTGGGGTAAGACCTTCTACAGTTATCTCCCTTTGACAGCTCAGTGTTGACCATAGTATGACTTTTGGTTCAGAAAACTTAGGAGAAGTAACCAGATGGACGACCTGCCTAATCGAATTGAATTATGTTCAAAACAAGTTTCCTGAGATTGCTGATGTGTTTTTAATCCTCTTTTTCTGTTATAAAAATAAACTCTGTGAATTCTCTTCTATCACTAAATACTGAGGAATTAGTTAACCTGACTTAAGGGAACCTCTCACAATTCCATTAAATCATTGGTTTACTTACTTGGAAACTTTGCACCTGAAAATTATTTCATTTTTTAGATAATTAACTTTTGCAGACAAGCAATTTCAGCTTTGGGAGCTCTCAAGTCAGACAGTAAGCGGACCTAGAAAGAGATTATTGGGGGGGGGGAGCTCTGTGATTATAGAGACTTCTGGTTCATAGTTCAAGGGCAGAGAGGAGAATTTCTGGAAAAAGGAGCTAGAGAACCTGAGGAGTAGGTATCATTTCTGGTCACAAGGGGTGAGGGTCCCTGAGGAATAGCATCACTTATGATCCCAATGGAACAGGGTCCCTGAGGAGCAGTACCAGTTGTAATCCCAAAGGATTGGGGGTTCTTCCTGGTCAACAAAAGCAGTGAACAATCCTCTCCCCAAATCACATCAGTTTTGGACCACCAAAGAGTTTCATACCCCTGTATCTAGATCTGAATACAGCCATGCGAAAAATTCTGAAGCTGTACACGATCCCTTTCCTTCTGGAGCCTTCAATGAAGTATAAAAGGCAAGGGTAGCAATCAGGATCTCAGACAAAGCAAAAGCTGAAACAGACCTAATTTAATGAGATAAGTAGGAAAACTCTATCTTCCCTAAAGGTACCATAGACAATAATGTAATATCAATGCTAAACAAATATGCATCAAATGGCCAAGCATCTGACTTCTTAAAGGAAAAAAAAAACAGATGAGTTGCAGAAAGAAATAGTCAAACCATTCTAATGTATGAACCCACCTTTCCCCTCTCAGAATTAGAAAAATCTACTCATAACATATATACAGAAGAAATCAAGAAGACAACAAGAATATTTTAAAAGTTAGATTTGGTAGATTTCTGGAGAAAACAGAATGGAAATAAAATGAAATATATTTTTTTTCTTTGCTGTACATGGTACCTTTATAAAAACAAGCAAATCTTAGGGCATTGAACCTCATAAGGAATAGGAAGAAAAACAGAAATACTAAATGGAGACCTTCACTGAACTTTTATAGAACAAAGTGCAAGATGAATTGCCCAGTTGTGGAAACTTAGATCACAAATTAATTGGAAAATAAATAATATAATCTTAAAAATGAATGAGTCAAAGAATAAATCAGAACAAAGCAATAATTTCAATGAAGAGAAATATACAAATGAAGCAACATACCAAAATTTCTGGCAACAACCAAATCAAGACTTAGGGGAACCTTCTTCTATTTCTAAATGCTTATATTTTTAAACAACAGAAAAAAGAAACAAGGAACTGGGCATGAAATTGTAAAAAGTAGAAACCAAAAACAAATGGAAATATGCATTTACACATCAAAATGGAAATCCTCAAGTAAATGATAAGATTATGAAAATTTAAAAATTAAACAATAACAAGTAAGTGTTGAGTTTATGAAAATATAAACAGAATAGATTTACCATTTTTTAATTTGATTAAAACAAGAAAAAAAATCACGACTGGTCTCAAAAATGAAAGGACACATGCATAGCCAATGAAGATGAAATTAAAACAATATAGAGGAGTCATTTGATTCAAGTAGATGCCAGCAAAATTGACCTTCTTCGTGAAATAGATGAATACTTACCAAAATGTAAACCCTCTATGTTAACAGAAGATAACATAGAAGATTCCAATAATTCTGTCCCCAAAAAAGATACTGATCAAGAAAAAGATGACTTTCCTGGGGAAACAATGCAAAGCATCAGATGGATTTGCCAGTGAATCCTACCAAACATAACTATTTGTAAAAAAACAACTTATAATGGAGTCCTAACATATTTCTCTTATGACACAAATATGGTTTTCACATGTAAATAAAATGTGAAATTATACATATACTTAAACATTGTCAGTAGAGGCATGACATGATATGTTCATTTTGAAAATTAGTTGTGATTTATACACAGCAAGTAAAAGGTACTTTAGAACTTTTAAAACAAAGACTCCATTATACCCCAAGGAAGTCATCAGTAATTAAAAGATGTTTCCATATACACCAAAACATTTTTAGCAGCATTTTTGGGGGCAGCTGTGAATTGGAAACTAAGTAGTTGCTCAGCCACCATGCAATGGCTAAGCTAGGCAAGGAACATGAGTGACACAGAGGTGTATCACCATGCTGTAAGAAAGGATGTGTGTGGGCACCACCCCATCAGGAGTACTGGAACCTCAGCTGCTGGGCTATGGGACAGAGCTGTAGGGCATTACCTAGCTGAGATGGTCATTTCCCATCATGAGCTGAACACTTGGAGGTCCCAGGGCTCTAATTATACCTGCACCCAAGCCCAGGCAGCCCCAAGGCAGAGATGGTGACACTGGCAGCCCCTGGGACCGGAGGAGCAGGAAGTGGGAGCAACATCCCACCACAGATGGAGTCAGCTCACAGGGATGTCTACTGGCTGGGCTTCTTTGAGGTAGGATGAAGGATAGGATATTGTGTCAAAACCACCATCGCTCCCTTGGATCATGAGAACATGTAATTATAGGTACATAGTCAGTCACCATGGCAAACATTTAGGATTGTTTCTTACTTTGAGTGCTGTTCCCAGAAACAAAGGCTGTCTTGGTCTATATAAAGAAAATGGAGCAAAGGTGATTAGAATCTGTCCATATGATGCAATTGATTTTATTTCCTTTGCCCATTAGCAAAAGTTAATTATCACAAAACTGGAGCTTTCTGGCTATAGATACCTGCTAGTGACTGCTTCCATGGAAGGTATGATGACAGCAGTCACCTGTACCTACAGAGCTGACTTAGAGTTTACCTGGCTTTGAGCGGGGGGCGGGGGGGAAGAACAGACATATATATGACCTGTTCATACATTCAAAACAAGTGATGCAAAGGAAAGGATTTTTCAGAAGACTGATGGCTACTACTATAAGGATGGCTCCCTATGCAGGAATTTCATTTTATTTTTACTTTTGGTACCTTAAAGATTGTTGGCCTCTCCCATCCTCCTACTTTCTTCAAAGGTCTTCATCAGACAGTCCAAATGTCTTAGTTCTGAAAATGCAGATAAACTTGTGTTGTATTCCTGTGGCTGAAACAACAGCACAGACAGTATCTCATCCACTTGATCTAACCTCTCTTTAAATGCAGTTCAGAACTGTTCTTCAAAGTTCTTAAAAGTGCCTCCCAATGTTGAAGACACTGAAGAATGAGTACAGACAGCATGGGATATTCAGAGGACTCTATGAGGATCTCTCTCTCTCTCTCTCTGTCTCTCCATTTTTTAGTTCTTTCCAAGGAAAATTGAGTTAAGTGGCTTCCCCAAGGCCACACAGCTAGGTAATTGTTCAGTGTCTGAGCTCAGATTTGAATTCAGGCACTCCTGAATCCAGGGCCAGTGCTTTACCACTGGGTCACCTAGCCACCCCTCAGGGTCTGTCTCTTAACTACATTGTGTGTGTTTGCTCTTAAGGCAGATTATTCTCAATTTACAAGCAAAAGAATCAGTTTTAATACCTCAACTAATCATATTTTTATTTTTATTTGTATATACATTTTTGTTGTTTTACTTTCCTATTGACAACTGGATGGAGGGCAGCAGTGTCTATACATTAAGTGAAATTTAAAATTATAGTCCCTGGTATGGGAATATTTAATATTCTTTTTAAGCCAAAAATTAGAAGTATTTCCTGAATTTTTCATTTGATAATTTATCATTTTCATTAAAATAATTTAAAGGACTGAAAAACCGATGAGTTTCATTGATGCCCATTACAGATTTTCTGAGATTTTCTCTTAATTTTATTGTGTTCTCCATAGGTTTTTTTTCAATAATCATAGAACTGAAAAAATCATAACCTGAGGCCAGACTTAATGAAAACCTATTCTGAATTTTACAATGAACCAGGTTCATTTTGCTTTCTGATTCATATTTAATCATTTGTGCCTTTTGTAGCAAGAATGCATATGGAAACTTTTCCTTGACCAGTTGGATAAGCTTCCTTGCAGGTACTAGAATAAAGTTCTCTCATACTATGGGACAGTTTACATAAGTTTTCATAAAAGACAACCTAATCCTAAAAGTCAGTTAGAATGAATGTGAGTAAACTTGGTGATCTCAAAAAAACAGGCCAACCCTGACAGATTTTATTTGTAGAAGTGGGTTGGATTTTAATTTCTGTTGCATGTATACAGGTAGATTGTCAGCATCTTCCTTGTTGTCAGTATATGTATTCTAAAAACAATTAGAATGATATATGCATTCATACGTTACAGTATCACAAGGGCAGCTAGGTGATGTTGTGGATAGAGCACTGGCTTTGGATTCAGGACGGGGCTTTTATTCCTGCCTCAGTCACTTGCCACTTGCTAGCTGTGTGACCCAAGGCAAGTCACTTAACCCTGATTGCCTTGCATCCAGGGCTCTTTTCATTCCTCCTGATTCATATCTGGCCACTGGACCCAGATGGATCTGGAGGAGAAATTGAGATTGGTGACTTAGTACAGAACCCACCCGCGCCATATTCAAATCGAATTCATGTGCTTGCCATGGCATCACCTACCTGATATCATGGTCTCCTTCAAAAATGAAGGACGAACAACATATAATGTTTCAAAATGTTCTTCCATGAGATAAACATTTTCAGTCACGGAAGTTTATTTAATGGTGATACTGAAAATAATTTCTAGTCATCTTCTGTTTGAAAGTGAGCAATTTAAAAATGCCAGGATTCATTTTTTGTAGATGATAGCATCATTATTATTTATTTGTGAAATTCATTTTAAAGGACATTATATGTAAAATCATTATCATGAGATGAGTCAGAAAATTAGCGGACATCATTGGTGGCCTCCATGTTTGTTTTGAGTTAAGAGAAAGAACATTTCTTGTAAGGCCATTCGAAATTGATGGATTTTGGTCAAGAATGAGATGAAATGTGTTGATTTTGGTTTGACTTCACATCAGATAAATATTTGTTTCATTAATAAACTTGCCCTTTGACAAAACTACATGTGTGGGTTTCCCCTTCTGGGTTATAATAGTATTACTCAATATTATCAAGCAACCTTGAGCTAAGTTAAATGGGTAAAACAAATATCTTTCAGGATTTCCTGAAAGGAAACTACAAGTGTTTTACTGAAGGAAAATTTGCATTCTGTGCCATTTAGAGAATACATTTAAAAATGTAACAATAAATAAATAAATGTTTCAAAAAAGGAAAGAAATAAATGATAGGCATGAAATATAGAGAGAAGTAAGGAAAATATATTTGTCAACTGATTTAAAGTGAAATAAGCAAATTCAAGTAAACTGTATGTGTCCATGCTAACTACACCAGTTTAAATAGAAAGGATGGCTCAGTAAAAAACTTAAAAGCAAAATGTGAAAAAGCAAATGGACCAGAAAAGGAAATACAGGAAGACAACATCACCATACCTTGTCCAAGAGGTGAGATCCAAAGAGATTACTTCTGTTCCTCCCTAAAATAAAAAATACTATTTGTCATATGGCATGACTCTCAAGAAGGGAGAGAAGTGATACGCTGGTGATGTAAGAAAGAGAAAACATTAAGAAAAACAATTAAAAAGAAGCCAGTAATCTTGAGGGTAGTAATAGAATAGGGAAAAGAGGAAAGAATGGGTTTTGGTCAAGGATTATCAGTGGTAGATCAAAAAACACTTCTATAAATCAGTCAATATGACAGCAACTGTTATTGAGTCCTGCCTCACATTTCCTGACTGACTTCATTTAGGCAAAGAATTTTCAACTCCAGTGGGACACTTAGCTTTCCAGTCTGTTAAAAAGTGAAAGGCAGAACAATGGATAAGATTATGTGTTTAGTATACAGAAGCAAACAAATTTTTAAAAATCACATTAAATAACTTCAAAGACAGCAGCTGGAGAGGGTTGATAGAAGTTAGAATACAGAAATTGATATAGAAACAGATAAGACAAAAGAGAGGTGGTTTTCCAGGTAGTTCATAGGATATCAGTACCTCACAGCATTTATCAAATTAAATTACATTTGTTCTTTAT
The DNA here is from genome assembly GCF_037893015.1 of Macrotis lagotis. NCBI lineage: Eukaryota > Metazoa > Chordata > Mammalia > Peramelemorphia > Peramelidae > Macrotis > Macrotis lagotis. Next base: position 17,317 of record NW_027422380.1, read on the forward strand.
GTGTATTATGATATAAAGGAGTTGGAGCCATGACCCGCAAGTGAATGGCATTCAAGTGCTCTGCAAAGTCACCAGGTTCACTTTCTCTTCCAGAGCCCTCTGGTTCCAGTGACCAGATATAAATCAGGATGACTGGAGATGGCCATGGATGCAGTGAAAGACCTTGGCTTTTATAAGGGAAAGTCTTTGATGGGTCTCAGTTTGACTGAGCCAATCCCTATTCAATGATAAAGCCTAAGAAAGAAAGAAATGAAGCAAAAAATGTCCTCTTTTACCTAGTCAAAAAACAAAAACAAGCAATATGGGAGTGGAAGACACTCAGGGTTTCTCTTCAATACAGAAAAAAATTGCTCTTTATATTCTCTCTGAGCCAATTTAGGTGTGGAGAGTCAGCAGCCAAATGAAGGCAGAAGGAGGAAATTGTTATTCACATCCATTGATAGGGGAAGATGTTATGATAGAAGTGTAAGTGAGAATCACAGAAAAGAAAATGGATTATTCTGCTTCTGTAAAGTTGAAATAGTTTGGCTTAAAGAGAGCAAAGGCAGACAAACTGAGAAGGGAAACATATATGAGGAAACGCACCTTAGCACTAAATATCTCTCAGGCTTATTGCACACAGGAGATGAAGAAGGAAGTGCTTCCATTTTCCAGGATTAAGAGTCTTTCTCCAATAGGACAAAGGAACAGGAAATTTTCAAAAAACAAAATGCAAGCAAGTCATCAACAAATCCCTCCAAATGATAGAAGTGCCCATTCAAACAACCCCGGATCTTTCAGGATGAAAATATAGAGATCTGCAAGTTCTGACATAGTCCCCTCTATCTGACTCAAAATAAGGATCATGGAAATGCCCCCCCCCACACACTTTTTCTAAACAAAAGAGATGATAAGAAGGAGGACAGGGCCTAAGTTCCCACCCTGTCTTCTCTCCTCAGTTCTAAGACAAAGCCAAGATGGAGAAGGGGAGGATGGAAACCTCCATGTGAGGAGGGGAGGGAAGTAGTGGCTTGGAAGGCTGGTCCCTGCTTGTCTGCACCAATTCCACCCTGCCCCTACCCCTCATCCCACAAGCCCCAGACACTCAGACACAGGCCCGGGCAATCAGGAAGCCCCAGGCAGGGGCAGCCCCAGAGGGCCAGCCAAGCCCAGGTTCACCCCAACACATACACACATACATCCCCACACACACTCACACACACAACACACACGCACACAAAGAAAAATGGATAATCCAACCTATTTACACAAGACATGCAAAAACAAAAATATGAATATCTGCCACCGGCCCTTACAGACATCTCCTGAGGACTAAGAAAAACCAATGGAGAGGAAGGCTTCATGAAAAGCTTGGAGGGGGGAAGGAAGGAAAGGAAATAAAGGGAGAGACTGAGGCAGGACCAGACAGGGGTACTTACCTCCCTCACAGCCCCTTGGGCATTTTGCAGGACCCTCAGGGATTGTCAGTCTGGAAGACAGAGGTAAATGAGGGTAAAGAAGGGGAGAGCTGTAGGGGAGGGCAAGGCAAGTGGTGAGGGGTCCCAGATCTCCACTGTCTCCCCACTACCTCACATCCTCTGGCAGAGACAAAGAAGCTTCCTCTCAATATAGGGTGGGAGGGGGTGAGTACAGTGACTTCACGGAAGGGTGGGGCTTGCCTCTTCTCTGAGCAGAGTGGAAAGGAGGGGGCTCTGTGATCTGAGGAACAGAATAGTGGGGACCTCCCCGAAAGCTTTCTCTCAGTTCCCATCACCCAGCCTGGCAAGGGGAGGGGACCCGGGCCTCACCAGGGGCGCAGAGTTCTCAGGGCACTCTGCTGGGGCTGGGGGTGGGGGACAGTAGCTCAGCTCAGCTTGGGGTGGGGGAGGGTGGGCCTCTTTGTGGAAACTGGGAGAGGGAGGCCCAGGGAGGGAGGGGGAGCTCTCCAACTGGAAGAGCACAAAAGGTGCAGCAGCATCTGGGAATCAGCAGCCTTGAAGAGCACTGGGACAGCTCCCAGGGCCCACAGCAGAGGAGGAGGGGCTGGTCCGGGGAAGGGGCCAGGGCTCAGCCTTCTTTTTCTAGGCTGGAGGAGACACAGATGGAGGCGAGGTGGGGAGAGACAGAGGGCCACCCAGGCACCCACCCAATGCCTACCCCCTTTGTTTATGTGTGGAGACTCTGGCCTAAATCCTATAGAAAATAAAACTCAGCGGGAACTCCACCCTCTCTTCTGGTTCAGTCTCCTCTACAAAGTGACTTCATAAATGTCTTTCTCAAACTACGTCAGATTTGTAGCTTTATTCTCTCCAATACCAGCTGCCCTGCCACTAGTGAACTGGCACAATGGAGACACAAATTGAATTAGAGTCAGAAGACCTGGACTGCAGTTCTGCTTACACATGTTGTGACCGTAGGCATGCCACTTAAACTCCCTAAACCTTGATTTTTCATATCTGTAAGAAGGGAGTGATAACACCTATGCTAAGAAAATTACTGTCCTTTTAGGGATCAAATAGAATGTTTGCAAATTGTTTTTCAAGCCATGACACACTGTGAAATGTTTATTAGAATTATTATTCACTTCTGTTATTATTTTTGATGGAGTTTCCATATTGTGCTGTTGACTTATCTTTTTAATGTTCTTCAGATGGATGCACAGAATTACTGTCTTTGGTAATGCAGTACAAGGGTATGAATGTTCACACAACTGCTGCAGACCCTATAAATATGTCTTTAGGACAATTTTAGCAGGAGGGACTGGAAAGCTTTTCATCCATGCATCTTAGAGATTAGAACCATTTGGTATGCTATTAAAATATTGTTTTTGAATTTTTATGAATCAATCTCATGAGTAGGAGATGGGGACAATAAATTTACTCCATGGCAATATGAAGAATGTGGGGGAGTTTGGTTTCCACCGGAATGTGAAGGGAGAAGGTTAGTTTACATCTCAAAGACTGGGGTCTGTCTGTATTGGTGCCTGTGGGCAGGTATGTGAGTATAAGACAAAAGACTTAGGCCCATCCTGATCAAAGTCTGAGATTAGTTCACATCTGTCCCATCTAGCTCTGAATTAACCTAGTCTGTGTCCTTCTCTTTTGAGCATTCTCAGTGAAGTTCCCCTTCACTCCCTTGTGCTCATTAGTATTGTAGAATTCACTTGCAAATTAGTATAATGAGCAGGGAGTTGAAAAAGTTATGGGGGTGAATATATCATATAGAATGTGACTCTAGCCAATGCTAGGCAGGAAGAAGGAAGAACAAGCCTTTCAAACTGCATATAAGACCCAGCATTGCTGTGATTTGGGGCCCCTTTCCTTAAGAGAGGTGGTCCATCTTTGCAAAGATGTTTTAATAAAAGCCATTTTAATCACTCTGGACTATTTATAATGAGGGCCCATTAATAACAACAATGTTCCAGATCCAGTAAAATTTATTTTTGAATTTTCCAGGTTATTCTGAGGTCTCCATTTGCAATATGAACATTTGTCATCTGATCAATTTTGAAAGATGTTTAGCTTCTGATGTGACCAATTCAAGTCCAGCTAAGTATTCATTAGGTCCAAATGTTTTACAGTCTGCATTGTAGTATGACTCAGTTTCTACAATTTCTTTCCTTAGTCTGTGCTGATTGTTAAATCTGGGCTCCTTAAGGACTCTCTTTCTCTAATTTCTGCTGACAGTGATGTAATGAGTGTTTGCCAACAGAATAGCCTCTATTTCTGTAGACAAGCCCACATGAGGAACACCTGTTCAGTGGTTCTCTGTACATACATTGTTGGTTGAATTTATGTGGGATATCCTCTTTGGAGTGGCTTTTGCCTTTGCTATTTTACAAGATTCTTCCAGACACTGACTGCTTTCAGTTACACTGGACACATCTAGGGCAAACATCTATTTACTCTTTTCTTAAACTTACTTTTACTATTTCTAAATGAAGGGTGCAGCTCTTCGTTACAAATGTATTTCTGTCAATTTTAAATTCGTAAAATATGTGCTTTGACAGCCTCCCTCTATCCTCTCCCTCTTTTTAACTGTTAATCCCTGTGTTTTATTACTAGGTAGATTTTGGTTAGGATATTTTCATTTCTTTTTCAGAAAGAGGAAAGGGCCTTTTCACACTAGGCCCTATTCAAGTGGGTGACCACCATAAGAAGGCCATTCACTGGGAAGGGGAAGCAGGAGATGCTTTAAATCACTAATTATTAGAACAATTCAAATTAAAGCTTCTCTGAGGTACCACCTCACACATCTCAGGCTGTCCAATATGACCTAAAAGGATAATGATCATTGTTGGAAGGGTAGTGGAAAATCTGGGACACTATTACACTGTTGGTGGAGCTGTGAACTCATCCAACCTTTCTGAAGAGAAATTTGGAACTACGCCCAAAGGGCGACAAAAATGAGCATACCCTTTGATCTAGCAATACCACTACTGGGTCTATACCATGAAGAGATGATGAAAAAGGGTAAAAATATCACTTGTACAAAAATATTCATAGCATCCCTATTTGTTGTGTCAAAGAATTGGAAATCAAGTACATGTCTTTCAATTGGGGAATGGCTTAGCAAACTGTGGTATATGTATGTCATGGAACACTATTGTTCTATTAGAAACCAGGAGGGACAGGAATTCAGGGAAGCCTGGAGGGATTTGCATGAACTGTCCTGCATGAGATGAGCAGAACCAGAAAAACACTGTACACGCTAACAGCAACATGGGGGTGATGTTCCACCTTGATGAACTTGCTCATTCCATGAGTGTAACAATCAGGAACAATTTTGGGCTGTCTGCAATGAAGAATACTATCTGTATCCAGAGAAAGAGCCTTGGAGTTTGAACAAAGTTCATGGACTATTCCCTTTCATTTAGAAAAAAAAAACAGGTATCTTATTGGCTGATCTTACCTCTTATACTTTTTCTGTCTTCCTTAAGGATGTGATTTTTCTGTCATCACACTCAATCTGGATCAATATACAACATGGAAACAATGTAAAGACTGACAGATTGTTTTCCATGGGGGGGGGAGCAAAGTAAGATTGGGGGAAAAATTTTAAAAGTCTAATAAAATCTTTAATATAAAAGGGAAAAAAAGAAAGAATAGTTCTGTTCAGGGTCTTTTCTTATTTATAATCATTGACCAAGGGAAGCACTATCCATCTTGGTAGCCACACCTACTTCCCAAGATTTCTCTTAGGAAAGGTAGAAAACAAGATCTGATTGTGGGAACCTCAATCCTCAAAGGAAGGGACAATTCATTCCCTGATGAACAAAAGACCTGGGTCAGAGATTGAAGAGAGAACCAGGAGCTCCATGCCCTCAAGGAAAATCCTTCATTCCACCATTAAATGAATAGAAGAAGGCATCTGGTTAGGCTGAAAGTTTGAATGGAAATGGCCAGCAATTGTATGAGTGAATGTATAAACCCACACCTGTTATAAGAGAAAAGGTCTGTAAAGACCTGAAGGAAGATCTTGGACAGATCTCCTGGAGAGGGTCTCAGGCAATCAAGACTTCCTGAGCTAACCCAATGATCCAATACATACCTGTATTATAGGGAGAATCCTACTGTCTCTAAAGTCTCCAAGTAGCACAGATCCTGTGGAGTGAAGCACCAGTTCAGTCTGTGAGGAGATTGGACCAAATGTGGAACCAACAAAGACACTATGATCCTAGGTCATCTCTTGCCTCAGGCTTGTCCTTTATCAGTTCCACTTATACATTTGAAAATGGAGCTTAGAGTCATAATAGAAGATGTTGTGTCCTGAGACTTTAGGAGAGCAGGAGCAGTATTTTGTTTATTTTGAGTGATTCTGTGTAATACAGAGTATAAGGTGATAACATAGTCTGTATTTTGTGTCCTTATATTTGAATTCATCTTTTTCCTGTGGACTGATGAGGCAAAAGAAAAAGTGGGAAAAGAGGGAGAGTTTTCCTCTGAAATTTCCAAAAGTTTGAAGGACATGGTATTTTCTCTGCATTCTTAATTTTCCCCAAGTTAGGAAAAGAGGGCAGAGAAGAATCAGAGAAAGTGACAGAGAGAGAGAGAGAGAGAGAGAGAGAGAGAGAGAGAGAGAGAGAGAGAGAGAGAGAGGAGAGAGAGAGAAACAGAGACAGAGACAGAGACAGACAAAGACAGAGAGAGATAGAGATAGAGAGAGAGTGACAGAGACAGAGAGACAGAGGAGGAAAGAAGTGATTCTTTTCCCATTTGTAGAAATTTATGGAATTTCAAATTCATTAAAGAACAAATTTGGTAGTGACATGTTTTCTGTTGAATGTGTATTTCCAAATACTGATGAGCCTGCAGTTTGAATATTTTCATATATGTGCAGTTTCTTATTGACTTTATTGTAAGACTCCTTAGAAGTGGTCAAAATGGAGACTTTGAATTTACATACAAAATTCGCCTTAAACCCTATAGTATTTGCTTCCTTCCCTGGATTCTAAAGGACTGGTTGCAATTATGAAAGGAAAATGACTTCACTGAGTAAAAGCATTTTAGCCCTTAATGGAGTTGGAGTTGGTTTGCAAGTTTTGTCTTCAGTGATTTTGAAAGTGGTGAAAATATAAGTCAGTCACTTTGCAATTAGATGCTTTGAAGCTTTTTCTGATGATTAAAATGAGAATAATAAGTTTCTGTTGGAAAGAAAGAGGCTTATTTAGTTAGAAAGCCAAATGGAATACGAGAATAAGCAATTTCATTTTAGGAAAGTCAATCACCTGACTCCTGTGGTCTTCTGAGAATCGTATAGCTCAGAGCAGTCCAAAATTCAACCCCCAGTGTGAGTTTATGTGGCCTGCCTGTGGGATTACAAAAAGCTTTACTACACTAAGCAGAGCTACCACAGAGCTCTCACTAAGATGGCAAATCAAAACATATTGTCTATTGTTTCAATAAAAACTTTAAAAAATTAGCTTCAACTGCCATGATTTAGCTGAATATAATTGTTCAGTGAACTGCATTGGACACATTTTTCTTCGTGATTACAGAGACTGTAAATCTTGAAAGTTCCATTTTGATCCAGGAAGAATAAAGTTTTACCATGAAGTTGAGATGTGAAAGAAAAATGTGCTAAATTTTTAGAGGAGGGATGAAGTGGCTTGAAGGCAATTAGTCCTGATAGTAGACTGAGATAAGATTGAAGAAGAGAAGATGGAGAAAGAAGCAGTAAAGGAAGGAAGGAAGGAGTGGTAGTGGATCAGGGCTGGGGCCAGAGACATTTTTATAGTTTGCAGGAAACATTTTGGTTTATTCTGAGTCACAACAGAGAGACCTGTACCGTCTTAACATCTCTGTGGCATACCTCATCATGCCCCCACTGTGGCACAGAGGCGCATTACCACACCTGAGCCATGGCGATAGTGGCTCTACCTGCCTCAAATCTCCCCATTCCATTCCACTCTCCACTGGGCCTATAGATTGCTTTTTCTAAAGGGCAGATCTTATCTTGTCATCCCCACTCTCAATAAATTTCAGTGACTTCTTTTTTCCTTCAGTATCAACTGTAAAATATTCTCTTTGAAGGGCAAATCCCTTCACAACTTGCCCTTTTTCTATTTCTACTCTTATTATTCCTTGTACTACTGCAGCATTTCCCCAACTCTGGGATAGAGTGATATCATCTTCCTTGATGTTACTTGCATATGGTGCTATCTTCCAAGTGCCATATTTCCCCTTGTATAAGATTCAGCCCTTTTCCCAAAAAAATTGGGATCTAAAAACTGGGAGTGTCTTGTCCAGTGGTTGTAGATTTTTTTTTTTACTTCCATTTCCCACTTTTTCAAGTTTGTTGTCTTTTTGCTCATAGTTTCACATTTATTACCAGTATATCAGTCTATGTTGTGCCACATTCTTCCCAGAAATGGCTCAGAAAAGATTTTCATTCGGTGCTGAACTCAAAATAAATGTGATCAAGTTTTCCAAGTCAATGGAAATCATGCCCATCAGTTTGCCCCTCATCCAACTGAGTAAACAACCTGAGACTGGCTAACTGAAGAAGAAACCCTACTGAAGAAAGTAGGGAAGAATAATGCCATTAGAGACAAGGCAGCCAAATGGCCTGAGTTAGAGAGGGTATTGGAGAGATGGAGGGAAGACAAGGGACATTGAAATTCCAGTGCCCACAGCAGGAGGCAAGAAGAACTGCTAATGAAAAAGAAGGGACTAATTTCCAAGGATGACAAATTGGTTCTTCAGGTTCATGAAACAGAATGAACGAAGCATGCATCCATGCACCAGACTTGCCTAAAAGATGCCTGAAAGCTGAGCAAAAGGTCCTTGAATTTCATGATGAATAAAGTTTGAATTCAATAGCTTTATGCAATACTTTTTTTAAAATTTCTGACCCCAAAATCAATGTGCATCTTATACATTGGGAAATATATTATATGCCTTTTCACCACTACTGTGCTGTTCTACCTACTCAAGTTTCTTTTTTTGTTTGCTTTTTGGGGGGTCTTTTCACAGCAGATGGGGTTAAGTGGCTTGCCCAAGGCCACACAGCTAGGTAATTATAAAGTGTCTGAGGTCTGATTTGAACACAGGTACTCCTGACTACAGGGCTGGTACTCTGTCCACTCACCTAGCCACCCCCCTACTCAAGTTTCATAGGGCATAGGTCACACCCTTAGTGTCCAGAGCATTTGAGTTCTCATTCTGATGCATGCGTAAACTGACAAGCCATGTTATAAGATAACCCAGTGGATGAGAGAAAGGGAAAAAAAAGGCCCTTGGAAATTTGTGTGAGAGACAGAGAGTGGGAGGGAAGTTAGCAGTGAGGAAGAGAGAGAGAGAGAGAGAAGGGCCCAGAGGGAACGAGGGTTGGGGGGAAATTTGTGAACTGGCACAGTCAGGTCATCTAGAGGACAGAACCTTGTCCTGGATAGACATGAGCCCTGATTTCAAACTCTGCTTCAAAACCTGCTTACTCGCTGTGTGATTCTGGTTAAGTCACCAAAATTGTCTAAATCACTTTCTTCTATTTCAAAATGATAAAATTGGAGTCAGTGGATTTTATGTTTTGTTCCAGTTCTTAATATCTTACAATATCAGTGACAGAGAGAAAATGAAGAGACTAATTCGTTTAAAATCAGAGGGAGAATGAGAGAAAAAAGATTCTGAGCAGAACAGAGAGAAGGAGAAAGGTTTCTGTGGACAGTAAGGTATGTGAGGGGACTGCTCATGGAAGTCAGAGTGGGTACAGTTTGAATGTTAATTCACATTATCCATAAATGTTTGAGCCTGTTCAAATTGTGTAGAGTATTTTTACCTCTGCTTCTTTTCAGATGGGGATTTGATGATTTGGACTCAGGGACCAGTTACATACTTCCTAGCTCTAAATCGATGATCTTATTGGTGAGATAGGGAAAATAAATAAAAAGATGTTTTGGGTAAGAATTAGAACAAAAGAAAAAAAACCTTTTGAGGAAGGGTAGAACAAAAGGGTAAGAGAGAGGAGGAGATAGTGGATAGTGGGGTGGAGGAAGAGGAAAAAGAGATAAACTGGGCAGTAAGGAAGGGAAAGGGAAAAAGGAAGCACAAAAGGAGAAGACAGACAGAAATGTTGAATTGAACCTAAGAGAGGGCAAGAGAAAGCTACATAGAGTCAGGTATAGAAATGAGAATCAGAGATGGCACAAAACTGAAGAAAAAAGAAAGAGAACTCTAAAACATGTCAAGGAATGAGCAAAGCGATCATTTTGGGGCAGTGAGCAATTGATCTTTGAGACTAAAAGACATGAAAGGTTAGGAAACATGGTAAGTGTGAGACAAACCTATCAAGTGTCCTGTATCATAGGGAAGTGTTCTGAGAATTGACTGACTTTCAACTCTACATCAGTGGATGGCAAGGTCTCTCACTCTGGAGATGGTCCTGAACCTTTGTCACTCTCAGTTTACATTTTAAGCATTGTAAAAGACTATGTTTGATGGTGTCTTCAAAGACCCTCCACCTCTATGATATTCTGCTTACCAGAGGCGGAAAATCATGACCACTTTTTATAAAGCTTGAATAGAGATAGATTAAGGGAAAGTGAGGCAAAGGAATTGGGTTCTGTGGTCCCTATGGTTCCTTGCTCATATGGTTATGTTGATGACAAAGAACAAAGGAAACAAAACAGTTATCATTGAATGGGAATTAGTAGAAAGGAATAAAGTTTGTGACTAAGTGATAGAGAGGAGAGGGAAAAGGAAGGACAGAGAGAGGGGCAAGCAGTGATAGGGAAAGAAAGAAATAAGATGAGAGAGATAGAGACTGGTCCATATGTGGAGATGGAGTGTGGCAGGGAGATAGAGTAAATCATGCACAGATACAGAGAGACAGAGACAGAAAGAAAGAGAGGCAAATTCTTGCAGAAGCACAGGAGAGTTCTCAGGGGAGGTTGGGAAGAGAAACCTGCCAAAGTTGGTCAAAGTCTGTGTAGGTATCATTGTGGATAGAAAATTTTCCTTAGAATTAAATCATTTGGATTTTATGTGAATACAGCTGCTGACCATCTCTATTCCTCTGGAGAAGTAAATTAATGAATCACAGGATCAGTTTTCTTCCCATTAAATTTAGTTTGCAGGTTTGTATGGTGTCTCATCTCCCTCCAGCTCCATGAACCTTCTAGATAGCCAAGAATAGGATGTCCACTTGGAATTACGCTTCTATTAGAGAGAGATAGAGTTGGAATCAGCCACTGAGGATGGGGAAACAATAGGAGGAGTACACAGTGAATAGGAGTTTTGGCAGTGAGACCATATGTAGAACCAAATAGCCAGGTCTCCTGCTGGACTGTTCTTTGAAGTGAGAATGAATTCACTCAGAAGGTCTAAGCCTCTATCTGTTGCTTTATGATAATGAATTTAGCCCCATGGCCTCACAAGTTCCTTCCAGTTGTAAAAGTTTACTTATAGTCACAATGAGAGAAAAAACAAAGAACTATTTATAGATGGGTGGGAATTAGAGAAAGGGGAAAACATTTTTGAGGAGGAAATGGAAGAAGAAGAAAGGAGATAGATAAAGAAATACATGAGACACAGAGATAGAGAGTGACAGTGATAAATCAAGGGATTCTTAGAAATAGATATTGCCTGAGTGACAGAAACATAGATAAAATGAGAAAAGAAAAAGAACTGCGTGATAATGACTGAGGAAAGAGATCCTTTTGGGGGAAATGAAGAATAGAGAAAAGAGATCCTAGGTCAGGAAGAGATGTAATGGGAAGAGTCACCAGCAAAGGGAAAACAAGCCCTGGGGGTGACACAGTGGTGTGCCCACCCTTCTTAGAGTTCTACATGAACTTTTGAAAAGCTCTGTTCCTCTAGAGAAGTCCCATAACCACTGTCAACCTCAGTTTTCTCCTTTAAATTAATGGGGTTGGATGGCATGACCCTCCCGTTCTATGGTCTTCTGGTAACCAGATATTGAAAAGCATGGACTCCTTGGATTAATCTTGGAATACAGAGACACAGTTAGAGGGAATCACCTGAGGATGAGGAGACAAGGACAAATATCCACAGCATATAGAAGCATGGGTACTGAGGGAAATATGGCGAGTAAAACAGCTAAATATCTTGGTGAACTTTTCCTGGAGACCTGAATCATCAGAGTTCAAACCCTATTTCATAGTTTTTAAATTTGTTTGACCCTAGGGTATTCAATTACAGTTTCAGTCTCTGTTGTCTGTTATATTATAATAGAGTTGTACTCAGTGGACTCTAGGATTCCTTCCTCCTCTAAGTTCCTGGTCCTCTTGACAGTTGGGAGTAAAAGAAAGAAACAGTTATCTTGAGTGGGAATTAGAAAGAGGAAAAATTGTTTGAGGATATAGAGAGAAGAGAGAAAGAGAAGGATTACCTGAAAAGTGAAGTTTCAGAGGCAGAGAGACAGATAGAACAAGAGAGATAGAGACAGATAAATATACAGATACATAATTACATACTTACAGATAAACAGAGAGATGCATTGCAATAGAGAAAATCACAGATACAGCAAGAGAGGCAGAAAGGTAGACAGTCTCACATACAGAACAACAATATGGTGAGCACATAAGTGAGGGAAGAGACCATTTTAGAGGAAAAGGAGAAATAGAACAAAGAGACTATAAGTGAGGTGGAGATGCAAAGAGAAGAGTCACGTGGCAAGTTTAGAACAAGCCAACTTTGTATCATTGTGGTGGAGTAATGTATTAGGAATTCATTGGCTGAGTTTATATTCTACCTGAGCTGCAGAGAAAATCTGTTATTCTGGAGAAGTCATGTGACCACTATCATCCTTATTTCTCTCATTATTTATTTATTGGGCTGGATTTGATGGGTAGTAATATACTTTGGCTCCTTAATCTTCTGATTGCCTAAGGGAAAAACGGAATTTCTATTTGTTATAAAGCTTGGAGAGTGGGGAGAGGGAAAGAGAGAGAGAGAGAGAGAGAGAGAGAAAGAGAGAGAGAGAGAGAGAAAGAGAAACAGAGATACATACATATATACATATATACATACATGCATACATACATACAGAGAAAGAGAAAAAGCAAGAAGCATTTATTTATGGCTGTGAATAAGAGCAGGGGAAAAAAAGCTTCTGAGAAGGAGAAGGGATGAAAGACAGACAGTCAGACAGAGATGAAGAGCAAGAGTGGCAGTAAAATATCAAGGAATACCCTGAGATAGATATTACAAGAGAAAAAAGAAGAAGGAAAGAGAACTACATTTTAAAGAATGAGAAAAGAGACCCTTTTGAAGGTAAATGAATAGTAGAAAAAAGAGACCCCCAGGCCAGGCTGAGTAGCAAAGGGAAGAGACACCTGGCAAGGGTGGAACAAGCCCTGTAGGTGACAAAGGGTTTTGACCAACCTTCTTAGAGTCCTATATGTAGTGCTGATAAGTTCGATTCCCCTGGATAACTCCTGTAACCACTATCAGCCTCAGTTTTCTCCTTACTGAAGTTATGAACTTGGATTAAATTGCATCTAAAACTTTCCATTTTGATGATTTTCTGGGTGACAAAGAGAAAAAAAAAGAATGTCCACTTTGGAATAAATTTGGATTGCGAACAAGACAGTTAAGGTGAACCAGATGAGAAGGGTGAGAGGGGAGAGAAGAAAATGTCCACAGGAAATAGAAGTGTGTGAAGAACAAAGCAGTCAGGTCTACTGATAGACTCTTCTGGAAGTGAGAATGACCTGAGTACATGTCCCAGGTACCATTCCGAATAAATATTTGTTTCTTGGCCATTTAGGTCGTGTGTTTAGGCCTCTGACTTCTGTTATATTATAATGTAATTGGACTGCATGGCTCCTATGGATCCTTCCATCTCTCAATGTCTGATCATGACCTGCTTGATGTGTGTCCTTCCTTCTTGAAGAGGACCATAACATCAGGAGGGTGATGCCATGTCAAGCACAAGAATTGGATTTGAGTGAGGGGGCCTGTGCTGTCTCTAGCCTCACATTCTTCTCTGATCCATCTGGCCATAGATGAATCAGGACAACTGAAGATGGCCCGGGATGCATGGCAATAGGATCAAGTGACTTGCCCAAGGTCACACAACAGCAAGTAATTATTAAATGTCTGAGTGTGAATTTGAACACCCATCCTCTTGACTTTGTCTGCAGGGCCACCTAACTGATTATGGGCATGAAAATTAAGAGAAAAAAGAGTATTATAAAGTAGCAAATCAAGTAAGGGTAAAAAACTTTTCTAGAAGAAAATCTGAGTAAAGAGAGAGTTAAAAAGAGAAGAGGGGTAGACTAGGCAAACAAAGAGAGTGAGAAAGAAAAAATATTTATTATTAGTTTATTATTGGGAGTAAATGATTACAAGGCAATAAAGATTTGATGAGGAACATGGGAGAGAGAGAGAGAGAGAGAGAGAGAGAGAGAGAGAGAGAGAGAGAGAGAGAGAGAGAGAGAGAGAGAGAGAGAAACAGAGAGAGCAAGAGAGTTAGACACAGAGACACGGAGAAAAACAAAAACAGAGAAAAAGGGAATCCATTGATAATAGGCAAGGATTTCAGAGGAGAGTCCAGTGTGCAAAAGATACAGGAGACTCCATGCAAGGGAGGATGCAAAAGGATGGTGCACCTGGCAACTGTAGTCAAAGCTAGATGGATATCATAGGGGTTTGAGAAGTATTCATTTTTTTAAAGAAAGATTTTATTTTGAACTTTACAATTTTACCCCTAATTTGCTTCCCTCCCCCCACCCCCCAAAAGGCAGTCTTTACATTGGTTTCATGGTATATACTGATCTAATTTGAATGTGATGATAGAGAAATTATATCCTTAAGGAAGAAAAATAAAGTATAAGAGATATCAAAATTACATAATAACATAACAGGGTTTTTCTTAAATTAAAGGTAATGGTCTTTGGTCTTGTTCAAACTCTACAATTCTTTCTCTGGATACAGATGGTGTCCTTCATCTTGGATAGTCCAAAATTGTGTCTGACTGTTGCACTGATGGAATGAGTAAATCCATTAAGTTTGAAAATCACCCCCATATTGATGTTAAGGTGTACAGTCTTCTGGTTCTGCTCATCTCACTCACCATCAGTTCATGCACATCCTTCCAGGCTTCCCTGAATTTCCATCCCTCCTGGTTTCTAACTGTACCATAGTGTTCCATGATATACATATACCACAATTTGTTGAACCATTCCCCAATTGAAGGACACTCACTTAATTTCCAGTTCTTTGCCACCACAAACAGGGATTGCAAAGGTGATCCTAGAAGTCACATGCAAATCATCCAAAACATCAAAGAAACATAATATTCAAAGTGTTGCCTATATTAAATGTAAAGTAAAATTACAGACTGGCGATACATTTTGTATCAGACGAAACAAGTGAGACATTCCCCATCAGTGTTTTTGGTTCTGTGATATATAAATTCCTGGTGAAATTCAGACCACGGAAGTTTCTGAACAGCAGGAAAGCAAAATGAAGCTGATAACTTTAGCATAATGATTTTAACTTTTACTGAAAACATTTAGATGTTTTGAATATATTGATGACCTAATGCCAAGGTGACACAAATAGCAGTTTGACTGTTTCCCTAAAAAGCCTTAGAAAGAGGATTCTAGTTTCTTCCCTGTCAACATCCCCAGCCCACCTGAACCCAGCATCATGGTGCTGAAATGTCTCAAATCCAAGTTCCTGGTTGATATTTTCTGCCTCTCTTCCTCCCTATCGTCTTCCCCATGACATTGTCTGCCTCTTGATCACTTTTCCTTCTTGTCTCTGTGCCTTATTAAACCATGATTGCCACCTTCTTACCCATTATCAATCGAAATTTCTCCTATTGTGTAAATAAAATCAGACATTTTATGCCCATTTCAAAATTTCATTATTTAAACAGCAGTTCAGGAAGATAGATAGGAATCTCATAATTTGAAATATATTGGATACCTATATATAATTGCAAACATAATACTAATTTTTAAAAAACAAAAAGATGCAGAAACAAGATGGTGAAGTAAATTCATGAAATTACTTAAGTTGTCCCACAAACTCCTCAAATATCTTTATTGCTTTATACTTCAAAATTTTATATCTAACAATTACATGTAAAGATAATTGTCAATTCATTTTTGTAAGATTTTCCATTTCACATATTTCTGACTCTCTCCTTTCTGATGATAATAAGTAATCTGATATAGGATACACACACACACACACACACACACACACACACACACACACAAATGTGCTACATATTTCCCTTTTAGTCATGTTGTAAAAGTAGAATCATAGTAAAAGAGGAAAAATCAAGTTTTAAAATATGAAAATCATATGCAATGGTCTGCAGACTCCATAGTTTTTTTCTCTGGACATGGATGGCATGTTCCATTTCAAGTATTTTAGAATTGTGTTGGCTTATTGCACTGCTGAATGGAGCTAAGTTTATCATGCATGAACATCATAAAATTTTGCTGTGACTGTGTACAATGTTCACCTGGTTCTCTACACTTCACTTGGCATCAGTTCATATATTTCTTTCCAGATTTTTCCAAAATTTGCCTGCTCATAATTCTTTACAAAGCAATAGTATTCTATCACATTTATATATCACAATTTGTTCAGTCATTCCCAAATTGATGGATATCCTCTCAGCTTCCAATTTTTTGTCACTACGAAAAGAACTGCTATAAATATTTTTGTATATGTGATTCTTTTCTCTTTTTTAATGATCTTTTTGAGATACAGACTTTGTAGTGGCATTGTTGGATCAAAGGGTATGCATAATTCTGTTATCCTTTCGGAGTAGTTCCATATTGCTCTCCAGAATCGTTGGATCAGTTTACAACTCCACCAAAATAGCATTAGTCTCCTACTTTCCCCACATTTATCATTCCCTGGATTTATCAGTTTAGTTCTATTGCTCAATCTGATAGTTACCTCAGTGTTATTTTAATTTGCATTTCTCTAAACAAGAGTGATAAGGAACATTTCTTCATTTGAAAGTTTTCATTTGAAAACTCCCTGTTTATATCATTGCACCATTTATACATTGGGACTTCACTTTTTATTTATTTTACTCTATTCAGTTTTGCATTTTTTGAAGTTCTCTGTCTCTTCTTTAGTCATGCAATCCTTCCTTCTCCAAAGATGTGATAGATAAATTATGCTTTGATCTCCTAATTAGCTCATTGTGTTATCTTTTATGTCATAATATTGTACCCAGTTCAACCTTATTTTGATATAGGGTGTATGATGTTGACTTATGCCCATTTCATGCCATATTATTTTACAGTATTCCCAGCGCATTTAGAAAATAACTGTTTTAATCCCCAAATCTATGGTCATTGAGTTTATCAAACCATAGATACTATATTGATTTTCTACTTCTTTTGAACTCATTCCATTCCTCTAGTTAATTATTCTATTTATTAAGCAGTATGAAATGGTTTTGGTAATTGCTGCTTTATAATGTAAGACTAAACCTTGTATGGCTAAGCCAGCATCCTTTGCAGTATTTTCATTGATTCTCTTGATATTCTTGAACATTTATTCCTCCACATGAATTAATTTACCATCTTTTTCTAATTCTATAAAATAATTTTTAGTTCTTTGATAGCTAATGCCATGAATACATAGTTCAACTGAGGAAGAATTTAATGACAAATCTTTTAAAGCATGATTTGAGGCCTGCAAATGCTTTAACACCATTGACTTCATTTCTTTTCTTTTCATGAATTCTGCTAATGTTCTAGATATATAACTTCCCGCAATTATATTTTTTGTTTTAACATGCTTTGCAAATTATATTCTTTTTTCATTAATTTATTTTATAATATTACAATGATCTTTTTGTGAGAGTAAACATAAATCTCCATTCTGGCAAAAGTTGAGAAAGCTCAAGAATAATGAGAGAGAAAAAAAATGTACTTCAGTCTGATTTCAGATTCCAATGACTCTCTCTCTGGGATGAAGTGCCGTCTTTATTGTAAGTCCACCAGAGAAGTTGCTTCAAGATTTTTCCCATAGCTGCTATTACTAGCTATATTTTCCTCCATGCTATGCCTCCGCACTCTCATTTATTCTATTATCTCTCTCCTTTCAGCCTGTCTCTGTTCAAAAGTGTCTTGTGTCTGAGTACCCTCTCCTACACTCTTCCCATTTTTCTGTCACCTACTCTGCTTTCTCTCCCCCCATTCCCTCTTAACCCATCCTTTTCCTCTCACTTTTCTCTAGGGTATGATAGATTTCTATCCCCTATTAAGTGTGTATGTTATTTCCTCTCTGAGCCATTTCTGATGAGAATAAAGGCTCATTCATTCCGCTTCACCTTCCCCCCATTCTACTCCATTGGAAAAAAAAAACTTTATATTGGCTCCTTCATACTCTCCTTTCACTTTCACCCAGTACTGTCCTTTATCATCCATTGACTGAATCTTTTTACTATATCATACAATTAGATTCTGTTCCTACCTGTGCCTTGTCCATATAGGCTCATTCTACCACTCCCATAAATGCGAAAGTTCATATGAGTTATCAGTATCTTCTTCCCATGCAGGAATACACAGAGTTCAACATCACTAATTTCTTCAAAATTAGCCCTTCTGGTCCACCCTCTCTCTGGTTCTCCCAAGTCCTGTACTTGGAGATCAAACTGTCTCTTCAGCTCTGGATGTTTCAAAAGGAAAATTTGAAAGTCCCCTGTTTCATTGACAATCCATCTTTTCCCCTGAAAGAGGATGTTCAGTTTTGCTGGGTAGTTCATTCTCGGTTGTAAACCAAGATATTTTGCCTTCCAGAATACCATTTTCCAAGCCCATGAGCCATTAATGTGGATGCTGCCAGATTCTGTGTAGTCCTGACTATCGAGCCACAGTAGTTGAATTCTTTCTTTCAGCCAGCTTTTAGTATTTTCTCTTTGACTTGGAAGTTTGGGAATTTGGTTATAATATTGCTGGACGTTTTTCTTTTTGGATCTTTTTCAGTAGGTTATCAGTGAATTCCCTCCGTTTCTATTTTAACCCCTACTTCTAGGATCTTAGGGCAATTTTTCTATAATATTTCTTGAAAAATGAAGTCTAGGATCTTTTACTGGTCATGACATTCAGGTAGCCCCCAAATTACTATGTTATCTCTCCTGTTTTTGAGGTTGGTTGTATTTCATATGAGATATTTTACATTTTCTTCTAATTTTTTATTTTTTTGGAATATTTGATTTCTTCTTGATTTCTTGCAAAGTCATCAGTTTCCTTTAGTACTATTCTACATTTGAAGGAGTAATTTTATTCAGAGAACTTTTCTATCGTGTTTTCGAGCTGTCCAATTTTACTTTTTAAGGCATTCTTCTCCTCATTTGCCTTTTCTGTTGCTTTTTCCATTAGGCCTAAACTCCTTTTTAACATAGTAGTTTCTTCATTATTCTTTTGTATTTCATTCACCAAGCTGCTGATCTGGTTATCATGATTTATCTGCATTACTCTCATTTCTCCTCCCAGTTTTTTCTCTACCTCCTTTAATTGCTTTTTTATTTTTTATTTTTTTATTTAATATTTATTCTCATTTTGTACAAATAATGTTTTTTTACATTAATAAAATATTCTTGTTTAAGAGTAAATGAAGGGGCGGCTAGGTGGCATAGTGGATAAAGCACCAGCCCTGGAGTCAGGAGTACCTCGGTTCAAATCTGGTCTCAGACACTTAATAATTACCTAGCTGTGTGGCCTTGGGCAAGCCACTTAATCCCATTGCCTTGAAAAAAACTAAAAAAAAAGAGTAAATGAAATACCCCCTCCCCCCCATGAATATAGACTTGCTTGAGTGATAAAATAAAGGGGAGAGAAAAAAATTGAAATAAAAAAAATAATAGTAATAATTGTAGGTATGTCCAGGTGGTGCAAAGGACAGAGCACAAGCCCTGGAGCCATGAGCACCTGAGCCCACATCCAGCCCAGTACACCCAACAATCACCCAGCCGTGTGACATGCAAGGCACCCGAGCCCCACTGCCCTGTAAAAACCAAAAAAAAAAAAGACCCAAAATAAAATAAGATGGTAATAATAGTAGGGGTGGCTGGGTGGCAGACAGAGCATTGGCCCTTGAGCCAGGAGCACCTGGGTCCAAATCCAGCCTCAGATACCCAATGATCACCCTGCTATGCAGCCCCAGGCAGGCCACCAAGCCACATTTGCCCTGCACCCCCCCAAATAATAATATTAAAAAATGTGTTTGAGTCTTTGTTCCTACAACAACCACTCTGTCGTGGGTGGATCACATTCTTTATGATAAGTCCATCGCAAAAGTTACCTCCGTATTTTTCCACCGTTGCCATTGCTGATCACAACTCCCTCCTTTCGTATTTCTCCACTATCATGTACTGTATTTTCTCTCTCCTTTCACTCTGACTCTGCTGTAGGGTAGCTGAGTGGCACAGCAGACAGATCCCCGGTTCTGGGGAAAAGAGGCCCTGAGCCCCCATACCACCCCTTAGGCCCAGCATTCACCTGGCCCTATGGTCCCGGACAGGTCATCCAATCCCAGCTCCTTGTAAGAAGTAAAAAATAAAATGTGTTATATCTGACCACTCTCCCCCCCCGTGCCCCCTGCTCCTTCATACTCCATTGAGTATCTATGCTTTTTCCTCTCCTAGCCACCTCTGATGAGAACAAAGTTTCCCTCATTTCCCCTTGATTTCCCCCCTTCCATATCATTGCAATAGTTCATTGTAATAAAGAAAAATCTTATTATATGAAATATCTTGGCCTATTCCCCCTCTCCTTTTTCTTTCTCCCATTATATTTCCCTTTTTTATTGAAAAATTTTTACACCATATTTTATCTTCGAATTCAGCTTTCTCCTGTGCTTCAACTATAAAAGCTCCCTCTACCTGCTCTATTAACTGAGAAGGTTCATATGAGTATGATCAGTGTCATTTTTTCTATACAGGAATACAGGCAGTTCATCATCATTAAGTCCCTCCTATGTTCCCCTTCTCCGCCAATCACTGTGCTTCACCTGAGTCCTCAATCTGAAGATCAAACCTTTTGTTCATCTCTGGCCATTCCAGCAGGGACATTTGAAATTTCCCTGGTTCATTGAAAGTCCTTCTTTTTCCATGGAAGAGGACATTCAGCCTTGCTGGGTAGTTGATTCTTGTCTGCATTCTAAGCTCTTTTGCCATCCGGTATATTATATTCCAAGTCCTACAAGCTTCCAATGTAGTTCCTGCTAAGTCTTGTGTGATCCTGACTGCAGCTCCATAGTATTTGAATTGTGTCCTTCTGGCTGCTTGTAATATTTTCTCTTTGACTTGGGAGTTCTGGAACTTGGCTATAATATTCCTAGGGACTGGATTTTTGGGATCTCTTTCTCGGGGGGATCAGTGGATTCTCTCCATTTCTATTTTGCCTTCTGCTTCTAGAATATCAGGGCAATTTTCCTGTAGTAATTACTTGAAAATGATGTCAAGGCTCTTTTCCTGATCATGACTTTCAGGTATTCCAATAATTTTTAAATTGTCTTTCCTAAGTCTGTTTTCCATATCAGTTGTTTTTTCAATGAGACATTTCACATTTTCTTCTAATTTTTCAATTCTTTGGTTTTGAAGTATTGATTCCTGATTTCTGATAAATTCTTCAATCTCTCTGAATTCTGTTCTTTGTCTGAAGGATTTGTTCTCCTCAGAGAGTTTTCTTATCTCTTTTTCCATCTGGTCAATTTTGCTTTTTAAAGCAGTCTTCTCCATAACTTTTTTAACTGTTTTATCCATTTGACCTTAGCTGGTTTTTAGCATGCTATTTTCTTAAGCTTTTTTTTTTTTTGGATTTCCTTGACTAGCCTGCTGACTTCATTTTCATGTTTTTCCTGCATCTCTCTTATTTCTTTTCCCAGTTTTTCTTCTAACTCACTCATTTGATTTTCAAAGTCTTTTTTGTACTCTGTCATAGCCTGAGCCCAATTTCTGTTTTTCTTGGAGTCTTTAGATGCAGGAGCTTGTGCTTCCACATCTTCAGACTGAGTATTTTGATCCTTCTTGGATTCATTTGCAAAATATTTCTCAATGGTGTTCCTCTTTCTTCTCTGCTTGTTCATTTTCCCAGCCTGGGCCTGGTTTTGGGGTGCTTCCTGAGCTTTTGGGACACCCCAACAAGGGTCTCAGTGTGTGAGGCTCTGTCCGCCCTCTTGGTCTGTGAATGGCCATAAGTGCCCCACCTCTGCCACGGGGCTGAGTTGGAAGGGGCTCCTGCTGTTCTATGGGGGGCCCTAGACTATGATAGGGTTCTGATTGTGGTCAGAGCCCCAGAGGCCTGTTCCAGGGGCAGAGCTTGTCAGTGTCTTTCTCTTCACTCCTCTCCCTAGGTTCAAGGGGCTCATGCCATGGGGGTTCCTGCTTACATGCTCCACCTGCGTCTGTTCCTGGATCTACTCTGTGTTGGCCATGCTGCTTGCTTTGTTCCCTGAGGGCTGGGCTCCACGTGCTCGCTCTGGTAGAGGTCCCCCACTGCTCCCCCACTTTGCTCCCCGGGGTGCAGCTCAGGAGACTCACCCACTGCTGTGAGCCGCGGCTCCCAGTGCCCTGGGGCTGCCTCCGGGACGCTGAAGTTCTTTCGTTCTGGCCAGCCACCCCTCTGGCGGGCTGCCCCTCTGACCCCGGGGAGCAGAGCCTTTCTGCTCTTTTCCAGGTTACCCTGAGTAGGAGAACTGCCTCATTGGGTCCCTCTGTGGGTTCTGTCTCTCAAAAATTTAGTTAAAGTCCTTAGCTTATGAGTTTTATGAGAGAGCGCCTAAGACATGATCCTGTCTTGTTATCATCTTGGCTCCGCCCCCTTAACTCTCTTTCAAAGTATATTTTGAGCTCATCCATAGCCTTAGCCTATTGCAAAGTGTTTTCTGGGTAATTTGATAGTCAAAACATTGAAAGTGTAATTTAATGTTGGTATTATTGTCTTTTTATGATATTTGCATGACCTGCCCTTGGAATTTAGATTGTTCATTAAATAAATGGTACTTTATAATAGAATCTATGGAAGTCATTTTTTTTGTGTGTAGGTTTTGAGAGGTTGAATGGCAGAAATTTCATGTATTTTATTTATTCTTATTTCTGACAGGATTTCCCTTTCTCTTCTTGTTTCTTTTATATTGTTTTTGTCATAATAGTGAGTTGCAATAGATTTTGGAGGATTTATATTACAATCTTGAATTAAGTTATTGACTTTTAAGTGTCTCAGTATCTTTACTGTGGAAAGAGCCAAGATAATGGAGAAAAGGCAAGGACTTCCAGGAATTCTCCAAGTAACCACTCCAAATGACTTTCAATAATGACCCTAACCAATTCTAGAGTGTCAGAATTCACAGCCTCAGTAAAACAATTTTTCAGTCCAAGACAACTTGGAACATGTATAGGAAAGGTCTGTTACACAAGGGTCAGAATGGACCCACAGCACAGCCTGGACAGAACCAGAGCATATGGACTCCAAGCATCCAGGAAGAGACTATGGGCCACCTGAATACATTGGGTCACCTGGATCCATAGTAGCAGTGTCAGTTTCCAGATGTCTCAGCCCAGGGATTGCCAAGGACAATTTTGAAGTCTAGCAGGAGAACTCTTCAACCCCAGAATGGCAGTGTATCCCAGTCCAACACAGCCTCAATGCAGACCCAGTCCCAGGAGCAGGGAAGTAGCAGCTTCTACAGCCCTCAGCACATGGACAGTGAGGGGGTCCAGGGAGATTCTAGATGTGTCTTTACTATCTCTGAGTTTGGACTCTGTGACTTCACTTATCTGCAGTTTTTAGTCTCATCCTGGAGCCCCAGGCTTCGGAAATGGAGCAGAAGTACAATAAAGCTTATGGCCTGCAGCCAAGCAGGGACACTCCTAATATTTCCAGGGAAGAATGGAGTCTTTGAGGTCATCCAAAGACCAGATCACAGGACAGGAGGACAGACATATCCTCTCACAAGTTCTTGGAGGAATTGAGAACTTGCGTGTCTCTGGGTGGGGCATGTCCCTGAAAATATTTCCAGAAACCTACTAAATTTGGGACAGTGCATCCTCTCCTCTGGAAACAGAGATCCACCTTAACAAAGAGTTAAAATCATGTCATAGACATAGTAAATAAGAAAACAAAAGAAGACAAAGAAATCTGACCATAGACGATTACTTTGGTCCTATGGAGGATCAAAAAACACTCCAACTACAACAAAGTCAGAATTTCTAAATCTAAAGATTCCAAGAAAGAATAGGTATTAGTGTCACGCTATAGAAGACCTCAAAAAGACTTTGAAAATCAAGTAAGAGTAGCAGAGGAAAATTGGAAAGAGAAATAAGAGCTTTGTGGGTAAATCATGAAAACTGAGACAGCAATTTAGTGAAGGGGATATAAAAAATAATGAAAAGCAAAACATCTTAGAATCCAAATTGGGTCAAATGGAAAAGGAGATCCAGAAAAGCCAATGAGGAGAACTATACCTTAAAAAACATAAGTGGAATAAAGGAAAAACAGATACAAAATCTCCCTGAAGAAAATCATTCCTTTACTAATAGAATGGAGCAAAGGAAATTGATAACTTTATGAGAAATCATAAAGTAATAAAAAATAGAAGAATAAAGAACCAGAAGAAAAGTGCAATATCTCATTGGACAAAATGGCTGACCTGGAAAATAGGTCCAGGAGAGACAATTTTAAAGGAGTTGGACTACCTGAAAGCCATGACCAGAAGTGCTTAGATAGAATTTTTCAAGAAATTATCCCGGAAATCAGTGCTGATATTATAGAAGCAGAGGCAAAATAGGAATTTAAAGAATACACCAATCACCTCCTTAAAGAGCTCCCCAAATGAAAACTTTCAATAATATTATAGCCTAATTCCAGAGCACCCAAATCAATTAGAAAATATTGAATACAGACAGAAGGAATCTAATCATTGTTGAGTCACACTAAGAATAACACAAGATTTAGTAGCTTCTATATTAAGGTTTATGGTTATTTTTTACAGCATGATTATTGTGGTGATATTTTACATGAAGATGTATTTTTAACCTATATCAAATAATAGATTTCTCAACTGGGGTATTGGACTAGGAGGAAGGGAGAGAATTTGGAGAGCAAGGTTTTAACATGAATATTGAAATTTGTTTTTGCATGTAACTTGGAAAAAGAAAATAAATTCAAGAATAAAAAAAGAAATAAGAAACCCAAATTACCAGTATCAAAACTGAAATAGCAATTCAGAACTATATTGCCCAACTGAATACCAAAAAAATTGGCAAACTAAGCAAAATGACTGTACATACACAAAAATATTTTTGTGTGTGCGCGTATGTATGTGTGTATATATATATATATATATATATATATATATATATATAACTTTTATGTACTGCACCAATAAAAAAATAAGACTTATGTAAATCCATTAAAGAAAAAAAGGAATTGTGCAAGCTATCAGTGAACTACCTAAGAAAAAAATATATTCTTGACCAGATGGATTTACAAAGAATTATCCTGAATCCTGAAGTAAAAATAATTCTAGTTCTATATATGCCATTTGAAAAAAATAGGTGACGAAGGTGTTCTACCACATGGGTATGGAATTGATACCCAAGCCAGGAATAATCATAAGAGTGAAAGAATATTATCAACCAATTTCCCTTTTGAATACAAAAATTTTAAATATAATATTCTGAAATAAAATTTAATTATAAGAAAGCAATTACAACAAGTTATCCCTAGGATAATCTGCTAGCATCAGGTAGGCGTTATACCAAGAATGCAGGTTTGTTCAACATTAAGAAAATGATCAGCACAATTGATGATATCAGTAAAAAACTATTGATTTTATTAATAGATGATGAAAAACCTTTTGACAAAATGCAGCACTCATTCCTATTAAAAACGCAAGAACAGAGAAATAAAGGATGCATTCTTTAAAATGACAGGCAGTAAATTTTTTATAACCACCAACAAGTATTTTATGAAATAGTGATCAGCTAGAAGGAATTCTGATATGATCAGAATTGAAGTTAGGATGCTCATTAGCAACACGATTATTTGAAAGTATAATATAAATGTTAGCCTTAGGATCAAGAGAAGAGAAAGAAATTGAATTAGAATAGGAAACAACATTATTGCTATTTGTGTTTTATTTGATGGTAAACTGAAAAAAAAATCCTAGAAAATCAATTATAAAATGATTTAAAGCAATTAACAAACTTTATCTATGTTTCCAGTTACAAAATAAACCTACTACTGTAGAACATCAGCATTTCCCAACATTACCAACAAGACCCAGTAAAAAAGATAGAAAAAGAAATTCCATTTAAAGTATCTTTAGAAAAATAAAACACTTTGGACTTTACCTGCTGAGACACACCTAAAAACTATATCTACAATATTACAAAATAATTTTAGCACAATCGCAATCAGATTTTAGCAAGTGGAAAAACTATCAACTGCTCAGGGCCAGATTGAGCTAATTCTACCTAAAATTCTACCTAAATGAAGCTACCTATTCAATAACATACAAATCAAACTATCAAAAATATTTTGAAGAAGTATAAAAACAGTTTTAAAACTCATCTGAATATCATCAGAAAATATTCATGAATATTTGAGGAGTTAATAAAAAATGTAATGAAAGGTATCAAAAGTATCAGATCTAAAACTATATAATAATAAGTACAAACATAAAAACTACTTGTTTGGAAAAACTAGGAAATTGTAAGGCAGAAACTTGACCTAGGCAACTATCTCACACCCTATTACAGGGTTGGAGAATCTTTTCTCTGCCAAGGATATTTTTGATATTTATAACATACTCATAGTCAGTCTATATTTGGACAAATTCTTTATTAATTCACTCCTTAAAAACTACTAGAGTTATTGGATTTCAAGTCATACCTGCAGTTGCCTTTGCAATGCCAACCCAATACATCCCACGGACTGGGAGTTTCCCACCCTTACCCTATAAAAAGATAATTTTGAAATGTGAACATCATTTAGACATGATGGGTGATACTGTAAGCCAATGAAGAGAGCAAGTAATAAGTTGCCAGTCAGATCTAAGGAGAGAGATGCAATTTCTGACCTAACAAGAAGTATAGATAATTATGACATGAAAAATGTATAAGTATTGATTACATGAAATTAAAAAGTTTTTGCAAAAGCAAACCCAACATAACCAAGTTTAAAAGTAAAACTGAGCTCAGCAACATAGTGATCAAAGAAACATATAAAAACCTTGTAATGAAAAATGCCATCCACACTGAATGAAAGAGAACTATGAAGTCTGAATGCAGATCAAAGCATATTATTTTCACCTTTCAAACTTGATGTTTTTTAGTTTGTTTCTTTGTTTTCCTTCTCATAATTTTCCTTTTTGTTCTGATTCTTCACTCACAGCATGACTAATGCGCTAATATGTGTATCAAGGCTATTCATCTATAACCTTTATCAAATTCCTTGCTGTCATAGGAAGGTGGTTAGGATGGGTGGGAGGAAGAAAATTTGAAAAATGAATGTCGAAAAGTATGTTTACATTTAATTGGAAAAAATAAAGAAATTCGAAAAAAAAGGGAAAGCAACAAACCGGGAAACAATTATAACAGTGTTTCTTTTTCTGTTCAAGTTCACATTTCTAAAATACATAGAGAACTGAAACAAATTTATAAGAATACAAGACATTTCATTATTCATAAATGATCCAAGCATACAAACAGGTAGGTTTCAAAGAAAGAATTTATAGCTATTTATATTCAAAACAAAAAGTGCTCTAAATAACTATTGGTGAGACTAATGCAAATTAAAGTTACTATGTGCTACCACCTGAAATCTAGCAGACTGGCAAATATGATAAATAAGGGAAACGATCAGTGTTGGAGAAGATGTGGGAAATCAGGAACACTATCAGAATAGTGCTAGAGTTGTCAACTTCTCCGACCGTTTTGTAAAGCAATTTGGAACTATGTTCAAAATGTGCCATAAAACTTTGAGCCCATACCACTGCTAGGTCTGTATCACAAAAAGATCATCAAAAAAGGGAAGACTCACATATTCAAAAATATTCATAGTAGCTCTTTTTGTGTTAACAAAGAATTGCAAATATATAGGAGATGCCCATCAATTGAGGAATGGCTTAAAAAGTTGTGATATATGAAAGCTAGAGAAAACCATTGTTTTTTTTAAAGAAATGATGAATAAGAAGGTTTCAGAAAAACCTGCACTTACCTGAACTGATCCTGATTGAAGCAGAACACGGAGAACATTTTACACCTTAGTATCAACATTGTGTGATGATTGACTATCATAGAAATTTCTTCTCAGGATCCAGGACAATTCCAAAAGTCTTCTGATTTACAATGCAATCCACAACCAGAGAACGACCTATAGAGTCTGAACGAACATTGAAGCATGCCATTCTCATTTATTTATTTATTTGTGTTTTTGAAGACTTTTTCCTTTCTATTCTGAATCTTCCTTCACAATATGACTAATATTGCAATAGATTTGACATGATTTTCTATGAAGACCATATATCAGATCTCTAGCTTTCATGGGAATGTGGGAGGGAATGATGAGAGCAAAGGAGAAAAATTTAGGATTCAGTGCCAAGATGGAGGCATAAAGGGAGGAATTCCCAGAAGTTTGTTCACCAAAAAATTCAAAAGCTGTCAATTTACATCTCTAGCCAAACTTTAGAGGAACAGAACCCACAGAAAGACTGAGGGATACAATTTCCCATTAAAAGACAACTTGGATGTAATGCAGGAAAGGTCTGTTTCACTGGGACCTGGGCTTGGAAATAGTCATAGCCACAGTGCAGTGCAGCTGGGACTGGTACCTCATTCCCTGGGGATGCTTGGGTCCATGAGAGAGAGGGGCAGTTTCCAGACATCTTTTCCCAGGGGTCACCAGGAATGGTTTGAGGGGGTGATGAGAGAACTCTGCCACACCAGAATGAGTGCAGAGGTAGAACCATGTTCAGAGCAGCACTGAGGTGAGAACCTGCAGCAGCAATCGGGAAAGCCAGCCTGCACCTTCAGAGCACAGCCAACAGACAGTAAGAGGATCGGGGGAGATTGCAGAGGTTTCACTGCTCTCCCTGAGGTAGGATTCTGATGTTTGCCCACACTCAGATTCATGATGCAGTTTGGGTTCCCCTGCCACGGTTGCTGGGTAGGGACTCTTCTTTCACCTCCAGGTCAGAGGGGAGGGTCTGTGGACATCCATATACCAAAGCACAGGCAAGTTAGCAGTCAAAGTCTCTCATAAGTCCTTGGAAGAATTAATATTTCTTTGTTTATCTCCAAAAAACCCCAAAGTCTTGGAATTGGAGTAAAATAGTGGTAGGCTGAGGAAATGAGCAAACAAAAGAAAAAGAATATCACTCTGGGCCCATGGAAGATTCAGAAGATAACAAAATCAAATCTTCTGTACCCCAAACCTTCAAGAGAAATAGAAAATGGACTTAGGTTATAGGTGAGCTCAAAAAGGACTTTGAAAAGCAATTAAGGGAGGTAGAGAAAAAATTGGGAGGAGAAAGGAGAGTAATGCAGATAAATCATGAAAACCAGATCAGCAGCTTGGTGAATGAAATACAAAAAAAAAAAAATGAAGCAACTGCTGTGTTAAAAAGGAGTTTAGGCCAAATGGAAAAAAGCAACACAAAAGGCAAATGAGGAGAAGAATGCCTTAAAATGTAAAATTGGCCAGCTGGAATAGGAGATAAAAAAGTTCTCTGAATAAAATTACTCCTTCAGTTGCAGAATGGAACTAAAGGAAGCTGATGACTTTGCAGGAAATCAGGAGAAAATGAAATATTCCAAAAAACCCCACAAAAATTAGAAGAAAATGTAAAATGTCTCATAGGAAATACAACCAAACTCAAAAACTGGAGAGATAATTTAAAAGTTATTGGGCTACCTGAAAGTCATGACCAGGCAAAGACCCTAGACTTCACTTTCCAAGAAATAATGCAACAAAATTACCCTAAGATCCTAGAAGCAGAGGGTAAAATAGAAATTGAGTGAATTCACTGCTAAACTACTGAAAAAGATCCCAAAACAGAAACTTCCAGAAATATGATAATAAAATTCCCAAATTCCCACGTCTAATAGAAAATACTAAAAGCTGGCTGAAAGAAAGAATTCAACTACCATGGCTCTATAGTCAGTATTACACAGGATCTGGCAGCATCCATATTAAGGGCTCATGGCCTTGGAATATGGTATTCCAGATGGCAAAAAATCTGGGTTTACAACCGAGAACCAACTACCCAGTAAAACTGAATATCCACTTTCAGGGGAACAGATGGACATTCTATGAAATGGGGAACTTTCAGTCTTTCCTTTTGAAACAAACAGAGCTGAACAGACAGTTTGATCTCCAAGAACTGGACTTGTGGAAACCATAGAGAGGGTGGAAGAGAATTCACTAGGAAGAACTAATGATGTTGCACTGGTTGTATTCATGCATGGAAAGAAGGTACTGATAACTCATATGAGCTTTCTCATTTATAAAAGCATTTAGAAGGAGCATATATAGAGAAGTCTGAATATAATTGTATGATGTAGTAAAAAGTTGGAGTCAATGGGTGATAAAGAAAAGTACTGGGGGAAAGAGAAAAGAGAGGAAGAAGGTCCAAGATATTTTGCACAAGAGTCAAGAAAAAGGTTTTTCAATGAAGTGGAATGGGGCAAGGTGAGGAGAAATGAGTGAGTCTCCATTCTCATCAGAAATGGCTCAGAGAGCAAATAACATACATACTTAGTAGGGTATTGAAGTCTATCGTACCCTGGAGAACAATGAGAGGAAAAGGATGGATTAAGGGGGAATGGGGGGAGGGAAGGGGGGAATAGTGAATAGAAGAAAGGGAAGATTGTGGGAGAGGGTACTCAGACACAAGACAATTCTGAACAGGGACAGAGTGAAAGGAGAGACAGAAAAGAATAATTGATGGTGGGAAGGAATAGAATGGAGGGAAATACAGGTAGTAATAGCAATTGTGGAAAAACATTGGAGCAACTTCTTTGGTGGACTCACGATAAAGAAGGCAATTCATCCCAGAAACAGAGCCATTACTTGGAATCTGAATACAGACTGAAGAACATATTTTTTCTCTCTCACTATTCATGAGGTTTCTCATCGTTTTGGGGGGAAGGGGTTTATGTTTACTCTCACAACAAGATTACTGTAATAATATAAAATAAATAAACCAAAAAAATAAAATGATTCAAATGCATAAGCATTCGAGAAGCTTTTCAGTGAAACAGAGCATTTATTTTATCTGTCAAAGCATCCTTTATAAGAAATTATATGTTCTGCCAACACCATCTATGAGAAATATGCCCCAAATTTCAGTGTTTCCTGCGGCAGGATTCTTCCAGTGTCTAAGTATAGAGTTTCTAAAGAAATTAAGTCATTAATTGACTCTGCCCCAAACAGAATATGGACTTGAACACACCAGACCAGAGAGTAGATGGGATTCTTGCAGTGCTAGAAGACTCATGAGGTTTGCCTTGTTTAATGTTCTAAGGATAGACGGCACTGAGCCATACTCACTAGCAGCCCCTGCTTCAAACCAATGACATTCTCATTGCAATGACTTCTCAGAGATGGAAGTCAGACATATTAACTTTTGAAGGCACTTAAGTAATAGCTATTTTTGTGATTTGGTGATTTTGTGATTAAGACATGTTACTTTTATTATATTTATATCGCAGAGGGTAGAATTGTCCTTGCATCGTGCTAGGTGCTTAAGAAATTTTTGTTTATTCATAGATTCGACTTAAACAGGAATGCATTCCTCTGGTTGTTGGCACAAATTATTTTACATATAAGCTATCTTCTTGAAATTCAAGGAGATAATGGCCCCAAAGCCCTTTTGTGCACATCTCTCTAAATCCTGTATCAGGGAAGGGTATGACTATAAAATAGCTTGATCTCTTCTACAAATTGTCTAAGAACAAGGGAAAAATCAAATATGCACAAAAATATTTCAAGCTCCTTTTTGATGGCAATGAAATGAAATCTGATTAGGAATGACTAAGCAGTATAAGGTAGGCAGTTGGTGGCAGAATAGATAGAGTACTGGCCCTAGAGTCAGGAGAACCCGAGTTCAAATTTGGCCTCAGACACTTTATAATTACCTAGTTCTGTCACCTTGGGCAAGTCACTTAACTACACTGGTGTAAATAAAAATAATTTAAAAAACAATTCAAGGCATATGAATGTATTGGTATACAACTGATCATGAAGAAATGATAAAGTGAATTGCTTCATAAAAATCTAGGAAAACATATGATTTTGATGGAGTGAAATGAATAGAACCAAAATAATTTATGCAAAAATGATATTATGAAATTGTTCAACCTGGAAAGGCTTTGAAAATGTGATAAAAAATGAGCAAACACAATTCCTGGAGGATTCATGATGAATCATATTCCTTGCCTCCACATAAATCACGGTTGTAAATTCAAAGTTGAGATATTTGTTTTGTTTACTATACATGTTTTTATGGTTTTTCCTATTCTTTATTTCTCAGTGAATGGGAGGAGACAGGTGCTATAAATGAGGAAGGCATAGGAGAGGTAGAAAATGCATCTGTAAAACAATTTAATACCAAAAGCAAAGAAGTCATTATTTACAATTGGTCATTATTTCTAAAGTTCTATCAAGAGGACTTCTTACATTAAAATGCAATCAATGTAAGTGGATTAGATAAAAAGTGGAGTTCTTTCCTTACATCCATGATGTGTTTCCCTATTTGATGTTCTATGATATAAGGATCATATTAGACATTCAAAGTTGGAAAACTCTTCACAATATTATATAGTGTGTCCTCAGATCCCTTCCAGCTCTAATATTGCCGATTTCTAGAGACCCTGCAGTCAGACAAGAGCTTGGATACTTCATAAAGGAATACTGGGACAGCATGTCAAGAAGAACTACCTACCCACAAAGGTTCTTCTCTACACAAAATCCATTGGTCAAAGGACATTGCCACAATTTCTAAAGTCACTTTACTCTACATGTTGTTACTGGGACTATATTCGCTCTCGGCATTCTGAGTGGGAACTTATACCCACAACACCCAATCAAGCGCGTTTCTCTAACAAGGAAGATGACTTAGTAGCCACAGACAAATGGTCACAAATAAAATCACATCTTCTCCATAAATTTTATTTTAATTCCCTGAGGTTATGAAAGAAGTTATAAAAATGAGCATATAAATAAATTTTAGAGGATAGAATGGGAAAGAAACTGATTTCTGCAGAGGAAAGCATGGGATAGAGAATAAACATATTAGGTGCAAAAATCCCCTCACATAACAAATTATCAGACCAAGATCATTATCTCCATGACACAGCCAAGATCTATTAGGAAAGTCTCAAGACTCAGAACTAGATATAAAATTCACAAACAGAAAACCAGAAAAATATATCATGGAGAAGTGATTTAAATCTCAGTATACTAAAAGAAAATCTTCAAATACAAAAAAAAATCAAGATTTAATATTTGATGAAATCCCAGATGACAACTGAGCACAACCAATGTAATTGCAAGTGTGACTTGAAAGAAAAATAAAACACATTTGTCAGCTGCTCACAGAAGCTCCATATTTTAAACTTAAATTTTTTTTTAACCAAAATCCAAAGCCTCCAGTTCAAAAATAAAATACAAAAAGAAAAAAAGAAAGGAAGAGTGCATATAGAAATGTACCACAGTATCACTCAGGTTATGATGGCTAGCACTTTTGAGAACATGTGAGATAAGAAGATAATATTCAAGAAGATAGAAGCTAAAGCAAAAAAATACATTATCACCAATGGATCGCAGCAGAGTATATTATTCCCAGGAAAAAATGTAATATTCATGAGTGAAATGGAGTAAGTTTCTATTAATTGCCTGTTCTGTGTAGGGTATTGGACAGGGACATTTCAAATAGTTTCTCATTTAGTCCTCCCAACAACCTTGTGAAATAGCTGTTATTATAGAAGAAAAAAGAACAGTGTCAACTATTTACAATAAGCACATGCTGAGAATTTCAAACCTTGGAGTCAAGGAGAATATGGGGAAATGCATGATTGTGAGCCTATGGAAAGGATTATGTGATAAATTATTCGTGGTCTAATGAGGGAGAAAACACAATGTCCTCTGAGATCTCCTCTGTCTTCACAGGATGAGAGGGAACAAATAATATGGAGAACTTGATGTCAATATTTATTGCATTTTCATTACATTAATAAACATAAAATATGGATGGAAATGTGACAGTCTAGGGGAGAAAGAGGAAAGAAGGAGGAACTTACTATCTCACATAAGCAGGGGGAGTAAAAAGCCAAGGCAAATATGTAATAAGTAGATAGCCATCATTCTTTATCTGAAATAAGTGGATTAAATTCATACATCCATGTACAAAAATACCCACAAACTGAATTTGGTGTTGGCATTCATGAAATTCAGGCCTTTTCTTTTCGTTCCTTGGTGTTCATATATTGCTTTTCTCTTGCTAGATATTTGTCTAGGAGAATGTCATGTTCATCTACCACCAGGTGGGAGAATAATTCTACTCGAAAGATGCAAAGCATTAATTAGCACAAAAACCCCTTTAAGTCACCTGCAATTGCCAATAGAATTTAAATACAAAACACTTTAGACCTTTTGGACTTTTAATTTCTCAAAGACATCCTTGAGGATATGTTGTTTTTAATTACCCGAATTACGTAGAAGAGCCTGGCCATTAATCGGATGTCTCCAGAAGACAGAAGAAATGGACAAGACTTTTATTCTTTATTCTTTGATTAATCAGAGGGGGTTGTTGGCTTTTAATCTGTATACCTTTCCCAGAGAATAACACTTTATATCAAACTTGTATTTTCTTTCACTTTATTTTATCTCTATTGTTTTGAGGATTTCACGTTACGGTTGACATCCTATTTTATCAATTTGTACATATTCCATTGACTCTGAATACCTTTGGATGACTGTCCAAATTTTGATCTTTATCACTATAGTGATTTTGTGCATTCTCCTCAACTGTCCGTGTCTAAAATCTCAAACAAACACCCTCTATCCTTTCCAGTGTACTTTTGAAAGGCACTTTCCTTAGACAGCAAACTCTTATTCATGCTTAATGTTTTTCCTCTCCCACTCCTTCAATCTACTAGCTATAGCTTAATCCTGGTTTCTTCTTTAAAGGATGTAGCCTCCCTGAGCACCTTCTCTGGTCTTGGCTAGACATTAACACCGCGCCCCCCCACAAGCTCACATGTATGGGAAGGTAATTTCTTTCATTTTTTCCCAAATTTCTCCCTTATGAATGTCTCTTCCTTTGGGTTAGATGCTTTTACTATCTATCACTTAATCAGAATCTTGGTAGCAGTGTTCTGCAGACCATGATCACTCTCCTCTTATTTTCATAGTTAATTATACAAATGGTTCAATTTCTTTTCCCCTCTCCAACTCTTGACCTCAAAGAAATGAACTTCAACTTAAATATTGACTTTCCTTCAAACACACTTGATCACACCATTTCTCAGTCGACTCATTTCCCTTGGCCCACTGTTTGAGGCTTCATTGGCCAACTCTAACAATGGTCATTTTGTTGATTTTGCTATCTTCCACAAATATCCCACCTTCATGTTTAGGAATCCCCAACTCTACTACATTTATTATGTTTCTGTGTCTAGGACTTCCTTTACTACATCTTATTCTTCACTCCTAATGTGATCGCCATTTCCACTACCTCTCATTTCCCTCCCAAGTCAATTCCCCTGCTTTAGTAAATTTATCCCTATCTCACTCCCTTGGTGAACCAATCTGTTCTATACTCTTCTCCTCTCTGATCATCAGGTCTCCAATTATGTTTTGCCACACCTCAGCCTGGGAGCACTCCTTCCATATTGCTCTCCTACTCATCCATTTGTATTGCTGAATGAAAGTTGAAAAATTTGGAAAACTATTTTTGTAGAATTAAATAACAAATTAGTTATGCAGCTCCAACTGCACTGTCATAGACATAGAAAGCAAAACTACTGGTGAGGGATCTCACCCTTCGTCTCTCAGAATTAGATAAATATAACCATAAAATAGAAAAGAAGGAAGTTAAGGAGGTGAATAGAATATTGGTAATTTTAGGTATGACAAATGTCTGCAAAAAAAAAAAAATAAACAGGAATAAACATCATTATACCATTTTTTTTTCCTGTAGTACATAGCACCCACCTAATTTCTCCACATATTAGGGCATAAAAACATCTTAATCAAATGGAGAAAGGCAGAAATACTAAATGTATTCATATCATGATGCAATAAAAATAATGTGCAATAAAGGACCATGGAGAGATAGACTTAAAATTAATGGGAAACTAGATAACCTAATTTTAAAGAATAAATGAATAAAAGATGAAATCATAGAAATAATAAATAATTTTTTCCAAGGCAATGAAAATTAGACAACAGATCAAATTTGGGGGATATAGTCAAAATAATAATCAGGGGAATATATATCTCTAAACTAACACATGAATAAAATATAGAAAGAGGAGATCAATGAATTGGGAATGCAACTAAAAACCCTACCTGAAGAACAAATTAAAAACACCAAATTTAATGTCAAATGAGAAATTCTGATAATCAAGGGAGAAATGGATAAAAAACAAAAGGAAGAAAAATATTGAATTAATAAATTAAATTAAGATTTGTTCTCATGAAACCCAATCAGATAGCTAAACTTTTGGTAAATTGGATTATAAAAAACAAAGAATAAAACCAAATTACCAGTATGAAAAAACAAAAAGGTGAATTCATCACCAAAGGAGAAGAAGAAATGAAAGTAATAATCTGGAGTTATTTTGCTCAACTTTGCCAAAAAAAATTGACAATCTAAATAAAATGGATGGATATTTACAAAAGTCTAAGCTTTCCAGGTTAAAAGAACAGGAAACTAAATATTTAACTGACTCCATCTTAGAAAAAGAAATTGAACAAGTCATCAATGAAGTCTGTAAGAAAACATCTCCAGGGCTAGATGAATTCACAAGTGAATTCCACCAAACATTCAAGGAACAATTAGTTGTAATTTTGCATAAACTATTTGAAAAAAAAATTAGCAAAGCTGAGGTTCTGCCAAATTCCTTCTATGATATTAATATTGTGCTGATGCCTAATCCAGGAAGAGTCAAAACAGAGAAAGGAAAATATGGACCAATTTCCCTATTGCATATGGATGAAAAGTTTTAAATAAAATTTTAGCAAATCGGTTATTGGAAGCTATCACAATACAGTATAATCAAGTAAGATTTACACCAGAAATGCAGGGTTAGTTCAATATTAGGAAAATTATCATCAAAACTGACTATGTCATTTACCAATGTAACAGAAACCATAGGATTTTCTCAATTTTTGCTGAAAAATATTTTGACAAAATACAGCATCCATTCCTATTAAAAACACAGGGGGCATAGAAATAAATGGATAAGCAGTATCTACCTGAAACCATCAAAAGTATTATATGTAATGAAAAGAAGCTTGAAGCATTCCCAATAAAATAATGGGTGAAACAAGAATGTCCATTATCACCACTATTATTCAAAATTGTATTAGGAAATACTACTCTTAGCAATAAGAGAAGAAAGCAAAATTGAAGGATTTAGAATCACTAATGAAGAAATAAAACTCTCACTCAGCAGATGATATGATGGTATTCTTAGAGAACACTAGACAATCATCTAAAACTTACTTCAAGCAATTAGCAACTTTAGCAAACCTGAAGGATTATAAAACAAACTCACAAAAATTCATCAGCAAATCTATATAATATTGATTGCAAGACACAAAAAAGAGTAATTCCATTCAAAGTAATGGTAGATAGTACAAAATACTTGGGAGTCTACCCACCAAGGCAGAGTAAGAAACTATATGAAAACAAATATAAAACATTAATCACACAAATAAAATAAGATCAAAATAAATAGGAAAACGCCAATTACTTATGGGTGCAACAACCTAATAAAATAAAAATGACAATTCTACCTAAATTAAATTTTATATTAAGGGTCAAATCAACCACACTTTGAAAAATACTTTTGGTAAACTAGAAAAAATACAAACTCAATTCATAAGGAGGAAAAAAAGGTCAAGAATATCAAGGCAATTAATAAAAAAATGCAAAGGAAGGAGGCCTAAACATACCCAGATCTCAAATTGTATTATAAAGATGGCTAAGAAATAGAATGGTGTATCACTGGAAAAATTAGGTATGAAAAAATCAGAAGTAAATGACTTTAAGATTTCACACTTTGCTAAAATCACAATGGGTATAAGAATTTAACATTAAATATCATAAAGAAATTAGGAGAACATGGGACAGTTTACCTGTCAGAACTATGGAAAGGGGAACAGTTTATGATGAAAGAAAATACGGAGGTCATTATAAAAGACAGAATGATTAATTTTCAATATTTTAAATTGAAAAGTTTTTGTGATATGTCAATGCTGCCAAGATGAAATGTAATGTATTAAATTGGGAGACAATTTTAACAGCTAGTGTTTCTGATAAAGGACTCATTTCAAAAATATAGAGAGAACTGAAGCAAATTTATAAAAAAACAAGTCAGTCCTCAAATGATACTTGTTCAAAGGATATGGAAAGGCAGTTCTTAGGTGAGAAAATTAATCCACTTATAGTCATATGAATAATTGTTCTAAATCATTTATTGATTGGGGTAATGCAAATTAAAATATTTCAGAAGTACTACCTCACCTCTTTTCAGACTGATCAATATGACTAAAAAGGAAAATGAAAATTCAACTTTATCTTTTCAATCGTGATTGAATTTCATCTGGAGACTGGTTTTAGACACAAGAGAGAAGCCCTAAGGAAAGCATTCCATGTAAGTTAGTTGGTTCAATGGGAGGTTAAAAAAGGGTACAGCCTTTATAATTATTTATTATTATTATTATTATTATTATTATTATTATTATTATTATTGCTATGAATTGTGGGCTAGAATCCTTTATTTCAGGAGAAACCTTAATATAGTCATGTGTATATATATATATATATATATATATATGTGTGTGTGTGTGTGTGTGTGTGTGTGTGTGTGTGTGTGTGTGTATAGATATGCATACTATTTTTAAAAAGAAAGACTGTTTCAAACATTTTTACTAGCATACTATTGAACTGAGAATCTACCAGTTTTAAATTTTCTTTAAAAAGCAATAACAGATAAAACAGATAACTTCTGGGCAAGATGGCGGAGAAAAGACAGGCAGAGTTCTAAAGTTTCCAGAACTCTTCCCCATCTATCACATGAAATAAACCTCTTAAAAGAAATCCGACCCACAAAACCCAGAAAGAAAAGATAGGAGAAAGAACATCTACCTCAGGATTTGTCTCCCACAGCAGCTGTGGCCGAATTCGGGCAGGCCCAGGTGTGTGAGCAGAAGAGCCAGCCCAGCTGAGGAATGACCTCAGGCCAGGGTAAAGCCCACCATTGATTGAAGGCAAAAGAATTCAACAGTTCCAACTCCTCCTTTTGGGCAAAGGGAGAAGGCCTCTCAACCAAGGTCACAGACACTCCAGAGAGGTCAATGAGCACCTCCTGCTGGCCAGCCAGAGAAATTGCACTCAGTGAAGCCTTTAGTGATACCAAGTCCAGGTGAACCAGAACCCCCCCCCCCAACTCAAGGTCTTAGCATAATGAAGAAGGGTCAGCGGAAAGGTGGATCCATAGAAAAATTCCTGGAAGGGGAAGACCCCAACTCAGAGAGACCAGGAACCTCTGAGGAGAATACAATCTGGTCTCCAGCACAGAAAGACTTCCTTGAAGAAATAAGGAAGGAGCTTAAAAATTTGGGAGAGACAACAAGAAAACAAAACCTTAGAAAGTACAATTGGACAAACACAAAAGGAGAATAAATATCTCAGATCATCAATTGGACAATTACAAAATGAGAATAATTCTCTCAGATCCTCAAATAAGCAAATGCAAAAAGAGATTAACTCTCTCAAAACCTCAATTGGTCAAATGGAAA
This sequence comes from Macrotis lagotis, assembly GCF_037893015.1. Classification (NCBI taxonomy): domain Eukaryota; kingdom Metazoa; phylum Chordata; class Mammalia; order Peramelemorphia; family Peramelidae; genus Macrotis; species Macrotis lagotis. Next base: position 56,777 of record NW_027422380.1, read on the forward strand.
GCTCTTTCAAAAGTAGAATTGACTAATTGGAAAAGGAGTTGCAAAAGGTTAATGAAGAAAATTCCTCCCCCCGAAAAATAATGGAGTCTACAGAAACTAATGACTCCACAAGACAGCAAGAGTCAGTTAAACAAAATCAAAAAATAGAAAAAATAGAAGCAAATGTAAAATACCTCATCAACAAAACCACTGACCTTGAGAATAGATCAAGGAGGGTCAACCTAAAAATTATAGGACTCCCTGAAAACATTGAAGAGAAAAAAAGCTTGGACTAAATATTACAGGATCTAGTGATGGAAAGCTGCCCTGATATCATGGAATCGGAGGGCAAAGTAGTTACTGAAAGAGTACATCGATCCCTACCAGAAAAAGATCCTAAAACGAAAATGCCAAGGAATGTTGTGGCCAAACGCCAGAACTATCAGATAAAAGAGAAAATCAAATCCTGCAAGCAGCCAGAAAGAAACAATTTTTTTAAGGTTTTTGCAAGGCAATGGGGTAAAGTGGCTTGCCCAAGGCCACACAGCTAGGTAATTATTAAGTGTCTGAGGCCAGATTTGAACTCAGGTACTCCTGACTCCAGGGCCGGTGCTCTATCCACTGGCCCACCTAGCTGCCCCCAGAGAGAAACAATTTAAATATCAAGGACCCACAGTAAGATTCACGCAGCACCTGGCTGCATCAACTTTAAGGAATTGAAGGGCCTGGAATGAGATATTTCGAAGAGCACGGGATCTTGGAATGCAACCAAGAATCTACGCTCCTGCAAAGCTGAGCTTTCTCTTCCAGGGAAAAAGATGGACATTTAATGAAATGGAAGAATTCCAAAAATTTCTGATGAAAAGACCAGAGCTAAACAGAAAATTTGGACATCAAACAGGAGGTTCAAGATACACATGAAAAGGTTAAAAAAAAGTGGGGTGGTAAAAGAAAAAAAATGCAATCCAGTAAGTTGAAACTGGCTATATTGCAGCATGGGGGTAAAAAAAACGATTCTCATAAACCTTGAGAAATGTAACTCTAACAGAGAGAATACACCTAGCCAGAAATGATGGACATTCAGGACCTATCCATGAGAATACTATCTAATGGGATGTAACTGGCTTTAACCCCACTTGGGAGAAAGACTCTAATAACTCTCAGGAATTTTGACTCTATTCGATAGAATATACAGAACTAGAAGGGACAGACACTCAGAATTTTCTATGACTTAGTTAGAATGATATAAAAAAACACTACCACCCTAAAAAGGTGTGACAGGAAAGAGATGGGAGGAGGGAGGAGATTGAATGGGGTAAACCTCATTACACTAAAAGGTAGAAAATACCTATGGTAATAGTGGGGAAGAAGGGAGCAGAGGAGAAACACCTGAATCTTCTTCTCATCAGACTTGGCTTAAAGTCAACCTACACATAGTCAGTTAACTTATAAAATATCTAACCTTTCAAGTATTAAAAGGGGAAAAGGGGAGGGGGTCGGAAAAAGGGAAGGGGAGTGGGGGAAATAAGGGGAAATAACAAAAGGAAGGGAAGGGAAAAGGGAAAAAGGGAAAGGGCAAAGAAAGGGGAGGGTGTGATATAGGAGGGTAAACACACTGAAGAGGGTGGTTTTCAGAAACAAAAGACTGGGGAATATGGATAAAAGGGGGGAAATGGTTGTATTGTGATTTTAAGTGTTCATGGATCTGCTCCCACAAATTGAGACTCTCATACAACAAATTTTAATAGGGATTTATTAAACTAAACAAGGAATTTGACAATAAGACGAATGACACTGACACAAACAGTACAAAATTACACAGAATATTAAAACTATTACAATAATTATTAAGATAGAGGAAAAAGAAAAAGAAAACATCACCACTTCGGGGGAACACCATCTCTCAAAGTCAATGCTGGGGAAGCCCCAGATCAGTCCAGAAGGGGAGAATCCCAGGCAACTCGTCACCTCCATGGGAGAGGCTTCTGTGTTTTTCAACCCGAAAGTGATTTTTATACATTAGAGGACAAAGAAGGCATAAAGCCAAGGCTTGGGCTAAGTTCCAGTATTCAGTAATAAATTTAAAAAACCACCTGCAGATTGTGTTACCGGCTGAAGGCCATGTACTCGTAAACTGCATATTATTAATTAAATTGTTTATCCTGAAGGAGGTAGCCAACTTCTTTCGAGGATAAACAGCTCCTGGAATGGCTAGTTCCTGGAATTACAACTGCCAATAATCAGTAGAGTTCATGGATCGGTCAATCAGGCCTTGGATGGTTAGTATGTGAAATGATCTTATAAACTGGGTAAACTGATTTTTCCCTTCATTTGGCCTTAAGATCATGAGAATAATAATCAGATAAGGCTAAAGGAGTAAAAGAAGAATAGATTCTTTTCATTTGTTGAAACATGTAACAATTACATAAACATAGTAAAACTAACACTATAACTATCAGTAATAAAGGTATGGCCATACTGTTAAAGTATTTAGTAGCAGTAGTTGAACTAAATAAAAAATCATACCAATGATGATTAGTGTCAGAGACAACTAAATGAGATACATCTAACAATTTCCCAGCAGCTATATGAGTTTGAATTTTGTGTTGGTTTAATGCACGCGTATTTGAGTCCAATAATCTTTTTAGTTGCTGACATTCATTAAGTATCTTAACGAGGGAATTTAAAGGTAAGTGAATGATTGGGGGTTGTAAAACTTTGGGTACCCATTTCAATTCTTCATACACTTCTATGTCAGGGGAAAAGTAAAAATCATCACCCTGCCAGTGCAAAAAAGAGATGTTTGTTAGACATCCAGCAAAAGGAGGAGATAGATGTACAGAAGCTAAATCAGTATAACTGTTAGATACAAGGCATATATGTTGTGCTGCGACTTCATATATCATAGTAAAATTATCCACAGGATATAGAGTAAGATCACACAGGTTAGAAGAATGTGAGAGAAGGCAGGGTTCCAACTGCCTTGACATCATCCCACATATTAAGCCATTATACGTTTCAGTACAGTCAGACAAAGAGTAAGTTATATTATCAGAACTTACATAATTTCCAAAAATATGTGGAAAAGCTAAATAATTATACAATACAAAAGGAATTACATGAAATTGACACATTACTTTCCATACAGAGATCTTATAATAGACCAGTGTCCCAGTAAAATATAAAGATTGACATTCAGCTTTGGTCACAGATAATGTTCTCCATTACTCTGTGTACTGAGGAAATATATGATTCCACATTTGCTGATCTGATTCTTGTATTAATCTCTGAGCATTCTCCTTCTGGATTAGTGTATATAGGTTTTGTAATGAACAAGCAGACCAATCACTCCATGTTTTTAAGCTTTCTGTCTCATTTATATTTGCTAATACTGATTCATTAAACACATACAAAAATTGTTCTTGATATGTAATAATATTTTGGTGTGGCAGGATCGTTGTGGGTAGCCAATTTGCATTAATTGTTAAAGCTTGAGACACATCTTGTCCAGCACTGCGCAGTCTGCTAGCCAAGGACTCAAGGTCTATAGAATTCAGTATACCCAAACCAGATCCTACTCCACCAAGCAAAGTATCATACCAGGCCCTTTTTATTCTAGAACATTGTTTTAAAGGTGGAAAAGAAATATTGTAATGAACCACGATTTTAAGTTGAGATAATGAAACATTTCTACAGGATTTAGGTACTCTTACAATTGAGGGTAGATGCTGGTGGGGAGTATCATCAGGCAGAAGCAAAACATATTGCACCCAAGTAGTTCTATTAGAAATTTTAGAATTATTATAACAAAATAAGAATTGATATTTATCAGTTATATTAATTATTATATCTTGTGAAGTGTTACCTATAATATTCCAGGTAGTACAATTTGACATTTGATCTATTATTTTTTGTCTTCGTGTTTCCAGTGTAGTAAAATGAAGGCGGGTGATACAACAAGTAAGGGAAACTTTAGTATTGACAGTTACATTAAAGGGAGATGTTCCTTTCACTATAGCTCTCATTGGGGGAGGAGCCTTCCAAAAATTGGCATTTGTGTTAGTCCAGTTAGCCATATTGCAATCTTGGTTGGATGGACAGGTGTAATTATCTTGAGTACGGTCTTGGGTACTATTATTCCATCGAAGATTCACTATGTGAGCTGATTGGAATAAAGGTAAGCCATGTGTTCAGGCCCATCTTATGAAGCAATATCCTAAAAAACACTTAATTCCATAGAAAAACTTGAGTTAGTGGCACATGAAACCATTTATCATTTCCAGGATAAACAATTATTACAGTATTAGTTTTATCTTGAGCAATCAATTCAGCTGGCCTTGGTTTGTCAATAGGGTATCTTTTTACCCATACTTTGGTTCCAGGTATCAGATTATCTTTTTCATCGGAACTCCCAAAACCATTTTCCCCTCTTAAAGTTTCATCAGGGGCTTTTTGCTTTTGTTCTAATTTGCCATTCAAATAGGGGAGTATTACTAATTGGCAAATTCTTTCTCCAGTTTTACAAAAGGACTCACTTTTATGTGAGTTATGCAAGCGTACCTTAATTTCTCCCCTATAATCATTATCTATTACCCCTCCCAAGATATGGATCTGATTTTTTATTGCCAATCCAGATCTAGAAAACAACTTCCCATAATAGCCCTGAGGCAATTTTATTCCAATTCCAGTATGACAAAGTTCTTGTCCTGTTGCGGTCCACTCTGGGCAGCCGGGTCTCAGTTTAATTCACACAACTCTTCGGGGAGCTCCGCTGGACATGTCCCGCATGTTCAATAATGAAAGTCAGCCAGTGAGAGATAAGCAAGGAGTTTATTGCAGGTATATGCTACATCTCTGACATACATAGTTGAAATAAGGGTATATATAAGCCTAGTCCCCTTGTATCAGCATCCCTCATCTCCAGGCCTGTGGAAGTATAATGGGCATGCCACAAAAGGTCTGTATCTTCAACAAGATAAAGATGAAAGGTAGAGAGATAAGGACTAGAACTCCTTCCTGGGACAGTTGAACAATATGAGGATGAAAGGCAGAGGGATAAGGACAAAAGGTCCTTCCTGAGAATATTCAGCAAGATAAGGATGAAAGGCAGGAGAACAAAGAGAGAGAAGGTCCAGAGCTCCTTCCTGAGTTCAGAGCACTCTGGTATGGACCTTCCTGTTGTCCCAGGTCTCAATGACTCTCAGGATGAACTCCTCATGGCCACATACTCTGTCTATTAACCCCTTACAATTCCCCTTTCTTGTTTAAGGGCAAAGTGCCCTATAGATTCCCAGAAAAGCGTTGTTTTGGAGGATCAACAAAAACATCAATCAGAACCTTTCTTATGCATGAGATGAGGACTTGCATCACAAGGGGCACATACAAGCAAAATAATAAAAGTCCAATACGAAACAATATATACGGTAAAAATATATGCAACAGACCACCAGATTGAGCATGAAAAAACTGATCAGAATCTGCTGCCTGGTCAATATAATCAGCTATTTGGGCTAATTTTGACAATTGTAATGTAACATTTTCCATACTCAATCCATACAGCTGGGCTCTAATAACATTCCATTCTACTTGAGATTCATTATATTGCGCTTTGGTCAAACAATATTGATTATATCTATAATCACATTGTAACCTTTGTTGTAATTCCAAATATTGTACTTCTCCCAAAAACATAGTGGCTTTATACAATTGATATAATGCTTTATAAAATTGCTCATCTACCTGAAGCTGGTGTTTAAATCCCACTGAAACATTCTGCATTAATTCTTGTAATCCTTGTGCTTCAGCTATTAAATTCTGAGTATTAGATATTGACATAGCAAGGGCTGTAGAAGCTACAATGGCTTCTACCAGTAATGTAATGCCCAACATAACACAAAAAAATATATCTTCTGTTTCTCTGTTGAAAGGATAATATTTTCTCATTAATTGTCTCAAAAATATGATCACTATGTGTTCTATAACAATTTTTTTTTGTTTTTACAATAGTAAATGCATAATGTGGTCATGTTACTTTGAAAACTTTTCTACCTACAGCAAATTTAGGGTCTATGCAGGTTCTTACTAAACAATTCATACAGGTTAAATTGAACACCCCATCAGAATATTTAGTTAATGTAATATTAGATTTTACTTCTACTAAAAATGCATATTCCTTACCCAAGCATACCCTGGCACTAATAGAGATATTACTAGTTATATTATTCCTTATATCAATATTAACTAATTCAGGCATTCCTTGCACAGTATGTCCCCCAACCAATGCAACAAATGTTTCTATCCCTTTAACCTCTATTCCAGATCCATATATATATATATATATATATATATATATATATATATATATATATATATATATATTATATATATTGCAGTCAAGGATAATTTACTGCTCCTCTGTCTTGCATGTCTCTTGTAGTATTATGACAAGATATTAAATATTCTGTATAATTCATAAAGTCTAAAGGTACTTTGATACACTGATAAGTATGATAATATTTAAAGGGCATGAAGCCAGGATAATGATACATAAGTGAATAGAATTGCAAGAACTTAACCTGTTTCCTTGATATTTCTTAGTTTCATTCAAGGGTATCTCAGTACCATTTAATCACCATGTATATAAGTGATGGTGTCGATTTGTATAGAATTCTTATTTGTTTTTACAGCAATATCCCCCAAATATATCCTTCCATCCACAATCTGAGTACATCATCTATCAGCAGGTACAATACTTTTAGTGTAATTCCATTCAGTGCTCAACCAGATTCCTCCCATTTGTTTCTGGAAGTACACAGGAAATCCTTTAATCAATCCCATGAAAGTCATTGTTTTGTTAAAGTTCTGTATGGATTCATTACTTGTTATTTCTTCAACACTCTTTTCATTGTACATTCAAGAAAGATTTCCATGTAAAATAAATTCTACCATACTATCTGTCCAGGATAGTGTTTTCAACCACGGTGGAGATGGAATGAGAGCCCATCAATGATCAGTCATATTAGCCTTTCCTACAGTTAACAAGTGAATCATCATAAATGTTCTTATGAGTATCTTTGTCTTTTATGAGCATGATTCTTTCTTCCTCTTTTGCCTTGCCTTCTCTTTTGCCAATTCTTCCTCAGTTTCCACATTTCTTATTCTTTTTGCAGAAACCCATTTGTCTCCATGATCTGTGGAAACACAAAGAAAACCTGGACCCCATGTTAATACTCTGTAAGGTCCATACCATGAGCCATCGAGCTCCTTTACCAATACCATAGATTTTATTTTCAGAATTATTTTTAAAGTATTTTCTTTCCAACTGTTTCTTAATCTGTATAAAATGTCTCATGGTTGAAGACAAATTGTCCAATTTAGAAATATGTAAAAAATTATACGTATATATTGCTTTGTCTAGAATTCCTTGTGATAGACGTCCTCTTCCCCTTTCTTGTTTAGCGAGGATCGCCTTAATATTTCTGTTAGCATGTTCCACTATGGCCTGACATGTAGGATTGTAAGGAATTCTAATGACATGCTTTATTCCCTAAAACTTTTAAATTACAAAGATTTCTTAAGACCAATTGTTGCTAAAAATCCCTTCTTATGACTATAAGATTTTCTTCATACTTCTCTTAAATTCCAAAAGTCATATTCAAATTAGTTTTAAATCATCTTCTTTTCAAAAGCCTAAAAACTTTACAAATTCTTATCTTTATCAGTGCAATACTAACTTCTCAATGCTTTCATTTATAAAAACTTTCTATCCTTACTGACCAACTTTTCTTAATATTAAATTCTTCTTATTAAATTAAATTCTTAATATTAAAACATTCTATATTCTGGGAATAAGAGATTCCCCACAATTTGAGATATCAAAGTGATATGTACTAATTCCTTACCTTTATTGTTTATCATTACTCACTCATTCCAGATTCTTCCCAGATACATGATCCGCATTCCAATCAGTGTAAAATATTAACTTCCTCTTAGTTATTCTAAAGCTAACTCACAAGTCTGTCCTGACTCCCATAACTGTAGAGGAGACATAAAACATCAGAATCCAAACTCAAACATATTCTTTACAAACCCCTTAATTCAATTTACATGTATCTTTAGATTAACATACTATAGGATCAATAATAACATAATTAACATTTACCTTACTATGCTTTCATATCAAACTTTTTACTTTATAGGTTTTATTATTTTCCTAATCAATTCATTGCCAAACATTGCAAAAATTACCAATTTAATGCAATTTTAAATCAGCCCAACCTCATATAAACACATATGTCCCTATAGACTTACAGTTCTATACTTTCTTCTTTTCTTATAATGATTTGTACACCATTTTCCAAAGTTCCCAAAATCCATTTTTTATATACAAAGTCAACCCTGCTCAAACATTTCCATACTTAACAAATGTTTCAAAAGAAACCCCAATTGTCTCTAAGTCTGGATTTTCTTTCCAGTACTTTCAGAATCTCTTACTCAATATATACCACTCACATTTTTCCACCATTCCTTTTCATTAGCTCTTCTTGACTTTAATTCATACTATTCCGAATTAGAGTCACATAGCTCATACAGCTATATAAGTACAGATATGATTCCACTTTTCACAATGCATTTTTCCTTCCAAGGTTTTAATATTTAACATTTCTTGATTACAACTGCTAAAATCCTGGAGAAGGCAGTCATTCAAAAATCCCTTAGCCTAATTAGAATATTCCCTGCCCCCCTTCTTCAAATAGAGTAAACTAAATAACTTTTATAGAGAGAGACCATCTTAGATTCTTTCTGGGAGTGGTGGTCTTCTATTCTTCAACCCTTACATGTCCCATAATTTTCTGTAATAACTAACAATATCTGAATCTATATTGATAAACTCCTGAAGCTCTAATGATGCCATATCATTCTGGAAAAAAATTAATTATTTAGTTTCCCCTATATGGGCATTTTGGTAACCACATTATACACTTTAGGAGTAACCTGACTCTCTTGTCTTTCTGAAATTTATTTTCCCTATTTTCAAATTAAAATAGCATTTCTTTCTATGATTTCTTTGTTTAACATATTTGGTAATATTTGCTGTTTCTTTAACTTCAGTGTCCTTTTTTAACACTTACTTTACTAATTCTTCCTGAAGTAGCTCTCCCTCCTAAAAGTGGGAGGGAGGGGGAAACACACCGGCAGCACAGAATCAAGGAGAATGAGAAAGAGAAGGGAACATAAAAAGGAATGGGGGGGGGGCTCCTCATAATAGTAAAATAACAGGGTGAGTAGTTTGGCCTCAGTCAATTTAACACCAAAATCCATTCCTTTTTTAAAATAAAAGCAAAAAATCCTGGAAGAGGAGGGGGATCAGATTACTCACAGAAAGCAGGCTCAAGGGGAGAGCCAGTGAGGGTATTAGATGCCAAAATAACAAAGAACAGCAATTTAAATGAGGCAACCCAAGGACAATTTTAGGGGAACTTTTCTCCCCATATAACAAATCAATAGAAGAACCCGAACACACAAGTAAACAGACAATCTAAACACATATAGACAGACAAGGCACAAGCATAGTTTACACAAACACAATAGAATTTTCCAAACTGACAATCTCAGCACATGTCCACAAACACAGACCAATGGCAAATTCCTGACGTCTCAGGAATGCTGTGAGGGGAGATTCTCTCTTAAACTAGTAAGAAGGAGCTGGTAGGGGAGGAGGAGGCCAAATTTCATCCTCCTGTACAACTTTATTTATTTTCTTTCTTTTCTTTTCTTTTTTTTTATATACTTTTACTGTCTGTTTGACTTTCTATAGAGAAATATCACTCCATTCCCTCAAAAGCATTTTTTACTACACTAATTATCAAGAAATCTAGTTCTTTAAGATAATCAGGGCATTCTTATTCATAGCTAGTCATCTGTTCTCCTATTACCTGCCATTTATCTTTTGTTATTTCTATATTCTGGGCCCATGGTGATATAGTCTATATTTTTTCAATGAATGAATGAATGAAAATCTTTTAGTTGTATAGTAATCCCTTGTTTCTTGATAACTTTGTATAACTGTCTGGCCCAAATATAACTTTCCTATGGCTTAACCATGGGAACCTATTCCCCATCTTCCCCGCCTACTCAAGTAGCGGAGGTACTTTCACTATCTTCTTGTCCTACTGACAAGGTCCCGGTTCTCTTTCCTGCCCTTACCTTTAGTCCCTGTTCGGATGCCAATTCTGTTGCGGTCCACTCTGGGCAGCCGGGTCTCAGTTTAATTCACACAACTCTTCGGGGAGCTCCACCTGACATGTCCCGCATGTTCAATAATGAAAGTCAGCCAGTGAGAGATAAGCAAGGAGTTTATTGCAGGTATATGCTACATCTCTGACTTATATAGTTGAAATAAGGGTATATATAAGCCTAGTCCCCTTGTATCAGCATCCCTCATCTCCAGGCCTGTGGAAGTATAATGGGCATGCCACAAAAGGTCTGTATCCTGGAAAAATGTAGAATCTTCAACAAGATAAAGATGAAAGGTAGAGAGATAAGGACTAGAACTCCTTCCTGGGACAGTTGAACAATATGAGGATGAAAGGCAGAGGGATAAGGACAAAAGGTCCTTCCTGAGAATATTCAACAAGATAAGGATGAAAGGCAGGAGAACAAAGAGAGAAAAGGGCCAGAGTTCCTTCCTGAGTTCAGAGCACTCTGGTATGGACCTTCCTGTTGTCCCAGGTCTCAATGACTCTCAGGATGAACTCCTCATGGCCACATACTCTATTATCCCCTTACATTGTCCTAAAGGCTTAATGTGTACATCATGAGTCACATATAAATCATACCCAGCAGATCCAGGAGAAGCCAAAAATGGCTGTCTAGCATTGTGTGCCAATGACCACCACTGAATGGTAGGAATAATGTTAGTTTTAATCTGCAAATTAAGAGTTTTCATCTGAGAAAGTGGAGTTCCTTCTTCTACAGTCAAAGGCCTATTATTTAATTGTCTCAATGCCTCAATTAAATTTTCCTTCCAACCCATCAAAGAGTTATCCCTACTCATCTTTCTCAACTTTTCTTTTAACATGCCATTCATTCTTTCAATTAAACCAGCAGCTTGGGGATAATAAGGGATATGGTATATCCATTCTATATTATTAAATTTGCAATAAGATTCAATTTCGTTTCCCTTAAAATGGGAACCATTATCACTCTGAATTTGCATAGGAGTGCGATAATATAGGGAAATAAGGTCCAAGGTTTTACAAATATTTTTCTGGGTAGCGCGTCTATATGGACATGTTACCAGAACCCCTGAATATGTATCTACACAAGTGCAGGCATATTGACATCCTTGACCCATAGGTAAAGGACCTATATAGTCAATTTGCCAAATTTGAGCTGGTAGGATTCCCCCAGCCAATTCTCCAGTCATCTGCCTAGATATTGGCCTTTGGCTAAAGAGTTGACATTGAGGACACTCTTGTATTATTTGTTTAAATGTATTGAGAGGAATATTAATTCTCCTATCCTGTGCCCACCTGTATGAGGCAAGTGCTCCAAGATGTCCTGCTATGTTGTGCACCCATTTTCCTAGGGTCAGATTGTCAATTTCTTCTGTAGTATGGATTTTCAAAGCCTTCCCTTGGATTTTTGACAATTCCTCCACTTGGTTATTATACTCACGTTCCACAGTATCTGTTTTAGTATGGGCATCTACATGAAACACAGAGACTTTAGTATTATGGCACCAATTCCGTATTTTTTCCCACAACCTCTTGCCCCATATTTCCTTATCCTGAATTTTCCAATTATGTTTTTCCCAATTTGACATCCGCATTACTAATCCATTAGCCTATGAATCGGTAAAAATATGAGATTGTTTTCCTTGCTCTTTTTCCAAAGTTTGATAAACAGCCATCAACTCAGCACACTGGCTGCTTTGTCCTTCTCCAGTAGTCTCTAATGTTTCTTTTGTATTAGGATTAATGGACACAGGCTTCCAATATCTTTTATTACCTATATATTTAGCAGATCCATCAGTAAACCAAGCATGACATTTTTCTTCTAAAGTAAGAGTATCATATCCTTTATTCCAATACACAGGAGATTGAGTAACTATTTTTGGAAGTTCTTCTTGTTCCTCATTACTGGGTAGTTCTAATACCTTTTCATGTAACATAGACACTCCATTTTTTTCCTGGTTTTACTCTATTCTGTAAATACCACTTCCATTTGATAATAGATGCCTACTGGAACAGTACATATTTTCAAAGATCTAACTGCAAATTGATATCTTCCATCAGGGAGATATAATGTCATTCCTTTAAGTATATCAATTCCAATTATGTATTCAGGTATTGGAACAATAACTACCTTATAATCTTTTTTCATAAAACTCCCAATTTTCATTGTAAGCCATATTTGTTTAGCATGAATCTCAGATCCCCCTAGCCCTGAAATGGTTATAGGTATTCCATTTTTGAATTTATGAGGATTTCCATATATGAGGGTGGCCTCCACCCCCGTATCTACAAGAGCATTAGCTTGTGTCATTGTTCCATTTTTCCAATAAATGGTAAGAGGTACATGAGGTCTTTTGTCCATGACTAAAGGACGTACCTCCAGGGCTTGGCCACCTTCCTATTCTCCTTTTAGATGGTCTAAACTAGGATAAAGATTAGCAGGAGGGGCATTTGGTTCTGCACTCACTGCAGAAACTCGTTCTCCTTTCTTTATCCTATCCTTATATAATATATTTTGCTTCAGCTGAAGTAAAAAAAAAAAAACCAGGGGTAGCAATCTTTATCTCAGACAAAGCAGCAGCAAAAATAGATAGCGTTAAAAGAGATAAGGAAGGAAAATTTATCCTCCTAAAAAGTACCTTAGACAATAAAGTCATTTCAATATTGAATATATACTCACCCAGTGGTACAGCACCCAAATTCTTAGAGGAGAAGCTGAAAGAATTACAGGAAGACATAGACAGCAAAACTCTACTAGTGGGAGACCTCAACCTGCCACTCTCAGATCTAGATAAATCGAACCATAAAATAAACAAGAAAGAAGTTAAGGAGGTAGATAGATTGTTAGAAAAATTAGATATGGTAGACTTATGGAGGTAACTGAATGGGGATAGAAAGGAATTTACCTTTTTCTCTGAAGTACATGGAACTTATACAAAAATTGACAGTGTACTAGGGCATAAAAACCTAATGATCAACTGCAAAAAGGCAGAAATAGTGAATACATCTTTCTCAGATCACAATGCAATAAATGTCATATGCAATACTGGGCCAAGGAGATATAGACCCAGAGCAAATTGGAAACTGAATAACCTAATCTTAAAAAATGAGTGGACCAAAAAACAAATTATAGAAAGAATTAACCATTTTATCCTAGATAAGGATAATAATGAAACAACATACCAAAACCTATGGGATGCATTCAAAGCGACTCTCAGGGAATATATTATAGCTCTAAATGCTTATATGAATAAATTGGAGAAAGAAGAAATCAATGAACTAAGCATTCAACTAAAGAAATTAGAGAAAGAACAAATCAAAAATCCCCAATTAAGTACCAAACTAGAAATTCTAAAAATTAAAGGAGAAATTAATAAAATTGAAAGCAAAAAAACTATTGAATTAATAAATAAAACCAAATGTTGGTATTATGAAAAAGCCAATAAAATTGATAAAACCCTGGTCAATTTGATTAAAAAAATAAAGAAGAAAACCAAATTGCTATTATCATAATTGAAAAAGGTGAACTCACCACCAATGAGGAGGAAATTAAAATAATAATTCGAAATTATTTTGCCCAGCTCTATGCCAATAAATTTGTTAATCTAAGTGTAATGGATGAATATTTACAAAAATATAAGTTGCCCAGGTTAAATGAAGAAGAGATTAAATAACTAAACAACCCTATCTCAGAAAAAGAAATTCAACAAGCCATTACTGAACTCCCTAAAAAATTCTCCAGGGCCTGAAGGATTCACAAGTGAATTCTACCAAACATTTAAGGAACAATTGGTTCCAATCCTATATAAACTCTTTGGGAAAATAGGGAACGATTGAACTCTGACTAACTCTTTCTACTAAACTAATATGGTATTGTTACCTAAATCAGGAAGAGTTAAAACAGAGAAAGAAAATTGTAGACCTATCTCCCTGATGAATATAGATGCAAAAATCCTAAATAAAATCTTAGCAAAATGATTACAACTACTCATTACTAGGATAATACATTATATTCAAGTAGGATTTATTTCAGGAATGCAGGGCTGGTTCAATATTAGGAAAACTGTTAGTATACTAAATTATATCAACAACAAACCTATCAGAAGTCATGTGATCATATCAATAGATGCTGAAAAAGCTTTTGCCAAAATACAGCATCCATTCCTATTAAAAACACTAGAGAGTGTAGGAATAAATGGACTGTTCCTTAAAATAATTAGCAGTATCTATCTGAAACCATCAACAAGCATTATATGTAATGGGGAGAGGCTAGAGGCATTCACAATAAGATCAGGGGTGAAACAAGGGTGCCCATTATCACCACTACTATTCAATATTGTATTAGAAATATTAGCATCAGCATTTAGAGAAGAAAAAGAAATTGAAGGAATAAGAATTGGGAAGGAAGAGACAAAACTCTCACTCTTTGCAGATGACATGATGGTCTACCTAGAAAATCCCAAGAAATCATCTAAAAAACTACTGGAAATAATTAGCAATTTTAGCAAAGTTGCAGGTTATAAAATAAACCCTCATAAATCCTCAACTTTTCTATATATGTCCTAGCAAGAAACAGCAGGAAGAGATAGAAAGAGAAATCCCATTCAAATTAACCTCAGACAATATGAAATATTTGGAAGTCTATTTGCCAAGACAGACTCAGAATCTTTTTGAAAACAATTATAAAACACTTCTCACACAAATTAAATAAAATTTAAATAAGTGGGCAAATATCAACTGCTCATGGATAGGTAGAGCTAATATAATAAAAATGACAATTCCACCAAAACTAAACTATCTGTTTATTGAAAGTAAATTCATATGGAGAAATAAAAAGTCATGAATTGCCAGGAGCTTAATGAAAAAAAAGTGCAAAAGAAGGTGGCTTAGCCCTACCCGATCTAAAATTATATTCTAAAGCATCAGTCATCAAAACTGTTTGGTATTGGATAAGAAATAGAGTGGTAGAGAAGTGGAATAGACTAGGTGTAAAAGCAGGAGATGATTATAGTAATCTGCTGTTTGATAAACCCAAAGAGTCTGGCCATTGGGATAAAAACTCCCTCTCTGATAAAAATTACTGGGATAATTGGAAGTTAGTATGGAAGAAACTTAGGTTAGACCAACACCTCACACCCTTTACCAAGATAAGATCCAAATGGTTACAGGACATAGAAATAAAAAACAATACTATAAGTAAATTCGAAGATCAAGGACTAGTCTACCTGTCAGATCTATGGAAAGGGGAACAGTTTATGGCTAAGGAAGAGTTGCAGACCATCACCAAAAACCAATTAGATGATTTCGATTACCTTAAATTAAAAAGCTTTTGCACAGATAAAACCATTGTAACCAAGATCAAAAGAAATGAAATAAATTGGTAAACAATCTTTACAACTAATGATTCTGACAAAGGACTCATTTCTAAAATATAAAGAGAACTGAGTCATATTTTTAAAACAAAAAGTCGTTCTCCAATTGACAAATGGTCAAAGGATATGCAAAGGCAATTTACAGATGAGGAGATGAAAGTAATCCATAGCCATATGAAAAAATGCTCTAAATCATTAATTATTAAAGAAATGCAAATGAAAGTTTCTCTGAGGTGCCACTTCACACCACTCAGATTGGCCAGTATGACCAGGAAAGATAATGATCATTGTTGGAAGGGATATGGGAAATCTAGGACACTATTTCACTGTGGGTGGAGCTGTGAACTCATCCAAGGCTTCTGGAGAGCTATTAAAACTATGCCCCAAGGGCAACAAAAATGTGCATACCCTTTTACCCAGCAATATCACTTATACCCTGAAGAGATGAGGAAAAGGGGTAAAAACATTACTTGTACAAAAATATTTATAGCAGCCCTGTTTGTGGTGTCAAAGAATTGGAAATCCAGTAAATGTCCTCCAATTGGTGAATGGCTTAGCAAACTGTGGTACATGTAGGTCATGGAACACTATTGTTCTATTAGAATCCAGGAGGGACGGGATTTCAGGGAAACCTGTAGGGATTTGCATGAACTGATGCTGAGTGAGATGAGCAGAACCAGGAAAACACTGTACACCCTAACAGCAGCATGGGAGTTATGTTCAACCTGGAAGGACTTGCTCATTCCATCAGTGCAATAATCGGGAACAATTTTGGGCAGTCTGCAAAGGAAAGTACCATCTGTATCCAGATAAGGAACTGTGGAGTTTGAACAAAGTGCAAGGTCTATTCCCTTGAATTTAGAAAAATAACAGTTTGCTTATTGTCTGATCTTGTTACCTCTTAGACTTCTCTTCTCTTTAAGCATGTGATTTCTCTCTCATAACACCCAATTTGGATCAAGGTACTACATGGAAACAATGTAAAGACTGAAAGAGTGCTTTCTCTGGGGGGGGGGAGGGGGGTGGGAAGAAAAATTGGGCGAAAAATGTAAAACTCAAATAATATATTTAATATAAATAAATTTAAATTAAAAAAAGAAAAAAGATATCATTGGAATAAGACTAAAGAACAAACAAACAAACAAGACAACAACAACAATGTATAACTTTGGTGCAGTTAGGAGCTTCAGTGGATAGAGAGCCAACCCTGGAGTCAGGAGGACCTGAAGTCAAACTCTGCCTCAGATACTTAATAATTACCTAGCTGTGTGACCTTGGGCAAATCACTTAACCCCCTTGCCTTGCAAAAAAACCCCGGCAAAACAATGCATACCTTTGCAACATTAACTCAAAAATATGATTGAAGCTCCAACTTCAATCAAATACGGAAGGAGATGTACAAACAGTAATACAAAAACATACATATCTGTACCAACAAGATAGATAAAGAATGAATCAGACGTAACAATCAGTGTAAAGGCAGCAGAATTAAAGGGAAATAAGAACTGCTTCCAGCATAAGGTGGGAATTTAGGTGACACTTGATGGAATCCAGGAAAGCCTAGAGGCAGAGATGAAGAGGCACTGAATCCTGGGCATACAGGACAACTAGAGAGAATGTG
Organism: Macrotis lagotis; assembly: GCF_037893015.1. NCBI lineage: Eukaryota > Metazoa > Chordata > Mammalia > Peramelemorphia > Peramelidae > Macrotis > Macrotis lagotis. Next base: position 73,987 of record NW_027422380.1, read on the forward strand.
TAGAGGTAAAAGATGGGCATTTTTGTTCATGTAACAGCAAGCAGATCAATGCCACTGAATCTAGTAGTACTAGGAGTGAGGTAGGACTACAATTGTTGTAAGATTTAAAAAGTAAAGAAAAGGGTAGCCAATTATTAAGATCTTTGGACACAAAAGGATTTTGTTTTTAATCCTGAAGGTGAAACAGGGTTTATTGAGAGCATGTGTACTGAGAGAAGTGATGGTCACTCATGACTTATCCTTGAGACTATTATCCAATGGGAAGAAATTGGCTATATCCTTACTTAGGAGAAAGACTCTAATAACTCTCAAGAATTGTAACTCTATTAGAGCGAATAAAATTAGCCAGAAGTGATGGAAACTCATGATTTGCTGTGACTCAGGCAGAATGATTTAAAAACACTACATTCTTAAAAATGAGGACAGGAAGGAGATGGGAAGATGGAGGGGATTCAATGGGGTAAATCTCATTACATAAAGAGGTACAAAAGACCTACTGTAATATAGGGTAGGAAGGGAAGAGATGACAAACACCTGAATCTTCCTCTCATCAGACTTGGCTTAAGGTTAACTTACATAAACACTCAGTTAACTTGAGAAACATTTTATCTTTCAAGTACTAAAAGGGGATAAGGGACAGGGGGGACAGAGACAGGGAGCGGGAGAAAACGGGGAACTAACAGAAGGAAAGGAAGGAAAACCTGGAAAGGAAGGGCAGTGGGGGATATAGGAAGGCAAACTCACTGAAGGAGGCAGTATTCAGTAACAAAATACTGAAGAATATAAATAATCTTAAAAGGGGGAAACATGCCATCAGAGGGAAGATAGAGTGTATAGCATTAACAATTATAACTTTAAATGTGAACGGGATAACCTCTCCCTTAAAATGTACATGAATAGCAGAGTGGATTAAAAACCAGAATCCCGCAATATTCTGCTAACAAAAAACTCATTTGAAGCAGATGTATATATATCTATATCTATATCTATATCTATATCTATATCTATATCTATATCTATATCTATATCTATATCTATATCTATATCTATATCTATATCTATGTCTATGTCTGTGTCTGTGTCTGTGTCTGTGTCTGTGTCTGTGTCTGTGTCTGTGTCTGTGTCTGTGTCTGTGTCTATGTCTATACCTATACATAGACATCAAAATTCTACTAGTGGGAGACCTCAACCTCCTGCTCTCAGATTTAGATAAATCTAATCATAAAATAAGCAAGAAAGAAGTTAAGGAGCTAAATAGATTGTTAAAAAACCTAGATATTTGAGACTTATGAAGGATATTGAGTGAGGATAGAAAGAATATACTTTTTTTCTGCAGGACATGGCACTTAACACAAAAACTGACCATGTACTAGGGCATAAAAACCTAATAATCAATTGCAGAAAGGCAGAAAGTGTGAATACATCTTTTTCCCATCAGAATGCAATAAAAATCATATGCAATATTGGACCAGGGAGATACAGACCTAAAACTAACTGGAAACTAAATAACCCCATTTTAAAAAAATGAGTGGCTCAAACAACAAATTATAGAAATAATTATTTCATTCTAGATAAAGACACAAATGAAACAACAAAACTAAACCTATGGGTTTCACTCAAAATGGATGTCAGGGGATAAATTACATTTTTAAATGCTCACATGATTAAATTAGAGAAAGAGGAAAGCAATGAGCTGTACATGCAACTAAAAAATTAGAGAAAGAACAAATTAAAAACCTCTAATCAAATACCAAATTACAAATTTCAAAAATTACAGGAGAAATTTATAAAATCAAAAGCAAAAAACTATTGACTTAATACATAATACCCAGAATTGGTTTTATGAAAAAAACCAATAAAATTGATAAGCCCCTTGTCAATTTGATTAAAAAAGAGAAAGCATACCAAATTTCATGATTGGAAAAAGGTGAACTTACCACCAATGAGGAGGAAATTAAAGTAATAATTTGAAATTATTTTGCCCAACCATATACCAACAAATTTGACAGTTTAAGTGATATGGTAGAATATTTACAAAAATACACATTTCCCAGGTTAAATGAAGAGGAAATTGAAAACCTAAAGAACACTATCTAAGAAAAAGAAATTCAACAAGCCATTGTTTAACTTCCTAAGAAAACAATCTCCAGGGTTAGATGGACTTGCAATTGAATTCTATCAAACATTGAAGGAGCAATTATTTCCAATTCTATAAAAATTCTTTAGAAAAATAGGTGAAGACGGAACTTTGCCTAACTCTTTCTATGACATCAATATGGTGCTGATACCTAAACCAGGAAGAGTTAAAACAGAGAAATGAAATTATTGACCTCTCTCCCTGATGAATATAGATACAAAAAATATTAAATAAATTCGTAGCAAAACAATGACAACAAGTTATCACTAGGATAATACATTATGATCATGTACGATTTATCCCAGGAATACAGGGATGTTTCAATATTAGGAAAACTGTTAGTATGATTAATTATGTCAATAACAAACCTATCATAAAACATATGATTATATCTATAGAAGCTGAAAAAGCATTTGACAAATTACAGCACCCATTCCTTACTAAAAACACTAGAGAGTGTTGGAATAAATGGATTGTACCTTAGAACAAGCATTATCTATCTGGAACCATCAATAAGCACTATATGCAATGGAGATAGTCTAGAGGTATTGCCAATAAGATCAGGGGTGAAACAAGGATGCCCATTATCACCACTACTATTCAGTATTTTATTAGAAAAGTTAGCTTCAATAATAATTAAAGAAAAATAAATTGAAGGAATTAGAATTGGGAAGGAAGAGACAATATTTTCACTCTTTGCAAATGACATGTTGATGTACCATGAGAATTCAAAAAAAACCATCTCAAAACTATTGGAAGCAATTAGAACCTTTAGCGAAGTTGCAGGATATAAAATAACCTCTCATAAATCCTCAATTTTTCTACATATGACTACCAAGATACAGCACGAAGAGTCAGAAAGAGAAATCCCATTCAAAGTAACCTCAGACAATATAAAATCCCTGGGAATCTATCTGCCAAGCAGTTTCAAAAACTTTTTGAAAACATTTGCAAAACACTTCTCACACAAATAAAAGCAGATCATGGATGGGTCAAGGTAATATAATAAAAATGACAATTCTACCAAAACTAAACCAGCTGTTTGGTGCCCTGCCAATTAAAAATTCCAAAAAATGACTTTAATGATTAACAAAAAGTTGCAAGTAAATTCACATGGAGAAATAAAAAGCAAAGAATTTATAGGGATTCAGTGAACAGAATTGCAAAAGAAGGTGCCTTATCCTTACCAGATCTAAAATTATATTATATAACATCAGACATCAAAACTGTATGGTATTGGCTAAGAAACAGAGTGGGGGAGCAGTGGAATAGACAAGGTGCAATAGTAGGAAATGATTATAGTAATCTGCTGTTTGATAAACCCCAAAAGTCCATCTATTGGGATAAAATCTCTCTCTTCTGTAGCAACTGCTGCGGAAATTGGAAATTAGTATGGAAGAAATTTCAATTAGACCAACACTTCACCCCCTATGCCAAAATAAGATGGAAATGGATACAGGATTTAGACATAGAAAAACAATATTATAAGCAAATTACCTGTCAGATCTATGGAAAGGGAAGCAGTTTATGACCAAGGAAGAGATGGAGAACATCACTAAAAACAAACTAGATAATTTTGGTTACATGAAATTAAAATGCTTTTGCACAGACAAAACCACTGCAAATAAGATAAAAAGATATGTAGTACACTGGGAAACAATCTTTACAACAATTATTTCTGACAAAGGACTCATTTTTTAAATATACAGAGAACTGAGTCAAATTAAAAAAAAAACAAGTCATTCCCTAATTAACAAATAATCAATGGATAAGCAAAGGCAATTTACAGATGATGAAATCAAATCAATTCATGGTCATAAGAAAAATTGCTCTAAATCATTCCTTACTAGAGAAATGCAAATTAAAGTATCTCTGAGATACCCCCTCACACCTCTGAAGACTGTCCAATATGACCAGAAAGGACAATGATCAATGTTGGAAGGGATGTGGGAAATGTTGGACACTAATACATTCTTGGTGGAGCAGTGAACTCATCCAACCTTTCTGGAGAGCAATCTGGAATTACACCCAAAGGGCAACAAAAATGTGCATACCCTTTGATCCAGCAATAGCACTACTGGGGCTATACCCTGAGGAGATCATGAAAAAGGTTAAAAACATCACTTGCACAAACATATTGATAGCAGCCCTGTTTGTGGTGGCAAAGAATTGGAAATCAAGTAAATGTCCTTCAATTGGGGAATGGCTTAGCAAAATGTGGCACATGCATGTGTTCTATTGGAAACCAGGAGGGATGGGAATTCAGGAAAGCCTGGAGGGATTTGCATGAACTGATGTTGAGTGAGATGAGAAGAACCAAAAAAAAACACTGTATACCATAACAACAACATGGGGAGGATTTTCAACCTTCATGGATTTGCTCCTTCTATCAGTGCCACAATCAGGGACAATTTGGTGCTATCTGTGACAGAGAATGCCATTTGTATCCATAGAAAGAATGGTGGAGTTTGAACAAAGACCAAGGACTATTACTTTTTATTTAGGAGCAAATGATATCTTATTATGTATTCTTCTTATCTCTTTCACTTCATTTTTCTTCCTTAAAGAAATAATTTCTCTCTCATCACATACAATTTGGATCATTGTATACCATGGAATTAATGTAAAGACTGGAAAATTGCCTTCTGTGGGAGGTGGGGGGAGGGATGCAAGATTAGAGGAAAAATTGTAAAACTCAAAATAAATAAAATCTTTAAAATTAAAATATTAAAAAGATAAAAGAAAGAATTCAGTAAATCAATTTTAAACTAGGAGAAACAGTTCAAGATCTAAAATTGTAGAAACTTTCTGAAGCTAGTCATCCCTTTTTTTTTTTAATCAGGAAAGCAACTTCCTACTTAACTATGTGCTGTCATACCAGAGTTGGTTTGATTTCTGAAAGAAAAAAAAAGGTAAATAACCAGGCTAACTTAAATTAAGAAATTTGAAGTTTAGTCTATTTTGTCTCTTTTAATTTTTTATGGGCTCATTTTAGGTGCAAGATAATGTAAAAATTTGCATTTAACTAAATTGTGAAAATTTTAACTTAAAACATGTAAATGTGATCTTGGTATTTAAAAGTCCTATATATTCTATTATTAAGAAATATTGGGAAATAATTGTATCAACTAAGATTATTAGTAAGGACAGATCCTCTCACAAGCTAAACATGTGGGAATTTAAATTGTACTGTTGAAAGAAAGCAATATGACTGATTTAAGATAAGTTAAATAAAATAAATCTCTTATGGACTACTTATGTATTATTGCTTACTATAACTCCATTGTAACTAAAATAATAACTATATCTGAATCTAACTTGTAATTGGTGGCATTTTGTCATTTGGGATTGTAACTGACTTTATGCTACTATATGTGCAATAATTACGTCCTAGTTTTCTTCTCAGTTGGAGAAATACATGCCACTTACCTCTTCTAAAAGGAATAATCATTACTTGGTACTGTTCTCTCATCTATATTTCTATATTAGAGAAAATTAATTTAAGGCTATTTTGGTTATAGTTTATAAAGTTCTTAAGATTGTTAACTGAAGTACAAAGAAAATCTTGTAACTCTAAAAAAGGGATTTTTAGAAACATCTAGTTGAAAATCCTCATTGAAAATATTCTGGGGGCGGCTAGGTGGCGTAGTGGATAAAGCACCGGCCTTGGAGTCAGGAGTACCTGGGTTCAAATCCGATCTCAGACACTAAATAATTATGTAGCTATGTGGCCTTGGGCAAGCCACTTAATCCCATTTGCCTTGCAAAATAAACAAAATATTCTGATAAAACTTTGTACATAATGAACTTTATAAATTTGTTCTTACCAAAAGATAAATTTGTTTATAAGAGCCAGTTTCATTTAATGATATAATTTTATGAGTTGGAAGTTATACAACAAATTAATACTATTCAAGGGAACTATCTATATAGGATTATTTGTAGAGGCATAGTTAAAGATAGAAATATAATAAGTAAATTTTAAAGGTCTGTTAAAATTTTGTGATAATAAGAGTGCTTAAATTAGGTATTTTCCCCCCTCTCTGTCTTAGAAACTAAGCCCCCTTAAAAACCTTTCACCTCTTTACTTTGACCAATGGTATGGAACTTTGTAACAAAAGTTTGCAAAAGTGACATTTATGTGGAAAACTTTCATCTATAAGTTAATTCATTGCAAAATTAATGGTATATTGATGATAACAGATGTTTGCAATTTATTTGGTTTAATGAATTCAGGGAAAGGGAAACTGTTATATTGTTAATGTGTTACTATTTTGGTGCAGGTTTTGTTTTGACTCAGCTGAAGTTAATTGTTGATAACAATTTTTCTCCTCAGTGCACTTGACACAAAACAATTTTGAATTCCCTTTTGATAGAGAGTACTATAATGTAGTAAGGCTGAATGTTCCTGCTGTAGTTCCCTAGGTCTTGTCCATCTGATTAGTTATGACCCGTTTTATATCTCTTATACACAATTTTCTATTTTTCAAGGTAGTAAAAGTGAAAATTTAATATTTTCTCATTACATAAGAGCCTCTAAATTATTGTCAGTAGAAAAAATTTCACTGTTTTTTATCTGATTTTTTTGTCAGTTCTATGACATAGGTAAGTATTATGTTAATGTGCTGAATTTTTCACCAATATATAATTCAAATTCCTAAAGAATACTATTGATTTCCGTTTTCTGCTTTTTTGAAAATGTTGTGGATATTTGGGTAGAAGTAAATAAACATAAGACAAACTATATAAAGAAATTATGTTTATAAGATTAAAGTTAAGGAAATTTCTATGTTTTTATGACTGTTGTTCTAAGAAATAAGCTTTGAGTTGGCAGCTTAGTGCTGCAGTGAATAGAGCACCTGCCCTCAAGTCAGGAGTTCCTGAGTTCAAATCTGACCTCAGTCACTTAATAATTACCTAGCTTTGTGACCTTGGACAAATCACTTAACCACATTGCCTTGCAAAAACCAAAAAAATAAAAAAGCAATAAACTTTGAATATGAAACATTATGTTTAGTGAAATGTAATAATTCATGTGTTACACTACTTGGAAATCCAATTGTTCTAATGACTGTTCTGTTAACATTTGAAGTTAGCAATGCCTGTTGCAACGTTTAAAGTCATCTATGATGTTCTATTTGTTTCAAGGGATTCTAAAAGCAATTTTTAAACATAGTTAAAAACAAAACATATTCTGCTATAATTTATTTTTTGGTTTTTATAAAGCCTGGTTCTAGAAGCAATTGCTATTGTTTTTTAATCTAAGTTTATATAAGCATCAATATAAGGAGTTGTGAGTTTTTCTGTGATAATATATTATTATTGCCAATACTAGATTATAGCTACCACGTGGCATATTTTTTCCTTTAGATAAAAACGTATAGAAATATATCTGTCTTATCATAGGAAATTGCTAGTAAAGACCTCATGAGACTGAAAATTGACCTTCTGTCTGAATCTGTTGGGTCCTGACACTTAGGTTGGACAAATGTCTATGAGGCCTATAGCCTTAAGGGTTTTGAACAGAGATGGTGTGAGTGACAGGATCATTGAGAAAGGTTAGGAAAGCAATCGTTCACACTGTATTGTGAGGCCTGCACAATTGTTCAATTCATCCTAACTTGGGTTCTTAACCATGACATTTGGACATGTCTCACTTGGCAGATTTAAAATCTGGCTCAAGATATTTGATTATCCCCATAGCTTTATTTGGATACTAACATCCAAATAAAGAAGAAAATTTTTCTTTTCTTCTGTCCTTGATCCTGTAATCATGTCAGGTGAACAGGACAAAAAATATCTTACAGTTATCTAATTCTAATAGCCTGCTAGTTTAGGAGCCTTGACATTGTAGTGAGTCCTTCTTAATATACGTTTTGAAAACAGGGATCAGTGACATTGAATTGTCAAGCCTGCTCAGTATTAATATTTAGAGGAGGGAAGAGTGACACTGTAGTAAGGCCTGTTCAATATTAATATTTAAAAGAGGGACCAGTGACACCGTAGTAAGGCCTGCTCAATATTAATATTTAAATGAGGGAACAGTGATCCTTTAGTGTGAGACCTGCACAATATTAACATTTCAATGAGGGACCAGAGACACTGTAGTGTTTGGCCTGCTCAATATTGATATTTAGTGGAAGGACCAGTTTCACTACAGTGTGAGGCCAGCTCAATATGAAAATATAGATTTAAGGGGGTGGCTAGGTGGAGCAGTGGATAGAGCTCTGGCCCTGGAGTCAGGAATACATGTGTTCAAATCTGGGCTCAGTTACTTAATAATTAACTAGCTGTGTGGCCTTGGGCAAGCCACTTAACTCCATTTGTCTTGTAAAAAGCTAAAGAATATGTATATGAGGGACCAGTGCCACTGTAGTATGAGGTCTGTTCAATATGAATATTTAGATGTGGGACCAGTGACGCTGTACTGAGGCCTGCTCAGTAATAATATTGAGATGAGGGACCAGTGAGACTGTAGTGTGAGGCCTGTTCAATATTAATGTTGTGATGAGGGATCAGTGACAATGTCGTGTGAGGTGTGCTCTATATTAATATTGAGATGAGGGACCAGTCACCCTGTAGTGTGGCCTGCTCAATAGTAATATTTTGATGAAGGACCAGTGACACTGTAGTGTGAGGCCTGCTCAGTATTAATATTGAGATGAGGGACCAGTGACCCTGTGGTGTGAGGCCTTCTTAATATTTAGATTATGGACCAGGCACACTGCAATGTAAGGCCTGCTCAATATTGCTATTTAAATGAGGGAACTGAGGCACTGCAATGTGAGGCGGGCTGAATATTAATGCTGAAATGAGGTAACCTTGACAAGTGGCATGTGGCCTCTTCAACATTAATATTGAGGTGAGGGACCAATTTCCCTGCTGTCTGAGGCCTGATCCATATTAATGTTTTGATGAGGGCCCAGTGACACTGTAGTGTGAGACCTGCTCAATATTGTTATTTAGTTGAGGCCTAATCAGCATTAAGATTTAGATGACGGACCAGTGTGTGACACTGTAGTCAGACCTGCTCAGTGCTGTCTCAGTTGTTATAAAGTCTTCACCTCTTTCTTACGTGGTGTGAGATAGTCTGAATTCCTAGTTTACACTAAAGGAAGTTGTTACTTGATTTACCTCAGAAATAATTACCTTCCTTTGAGGCCCTTCTAGGCAGCTGGACAGCAAGAGAGTAGCCAAGTGTGAAAATGCCCATTAAAATAGTGGGTTGAAAGGGTGAAAATAGAATAGTAGTTGTAATGTCTAAAATGATCTCCAAAACACAAATGCTCAGCTGTTTTCAGCGAGCTGGAAGATCCTGTTGGACACGTATTGTCAACATGAATCTGCCTATGTACCAACGTGCTCCTCAGTTTTTCAGTAAAGAATTATTAAACCTCTGCTACGTTCCCACTATTACTCCAGCTGTTGCCAATGCAAAAATTGCAACAATTCACCCCTCATCTCGGAGTAATGCTGTTTCTCTTGGCAGACTCCAGTTCTTTTCAAGTAAAAGATAACATGTTCTGTTCAGGAGTATATTAAACCATGTTCTAGTTGTTTATCAGCCACCTCGAAAACCTCCCAGAAATTTAACAATCAGTTGCTGGAAGCCTTCAGGAGCTGACTCCAACTAGTACAACCTTTTAATCACATTTTGATCCTCATTTCATAAATTACTTTCAATGTTCAGATCCAACATATACTTGCTTTTACCCAGTTTTGCTCAAGTGAATAGGGAATTAATGCGACCCAGGACCAGGAACTGTAGTGAGAGAATTGCTCTCTTTTCCCTTCCCTGCTGTTATATCTTAATTTAAATTACCATGTCTCTTGTATCCAGATTAAGATTAAAACAGTTAATGTGAATGACAATTCAGTCTGAATTTTTGTTTCAGGTGAAAGAATTCCTTGCATTCTACAGTAAATAAATTCAGGGTTTCCTTGTCCCCTTTCTAACTTTCTAAAAAGCAAGTTCTTTTTCAGAAGTGCAAAAGCCTGTTAAAAACAGAATTTTAAAAAGGGAGATCATGTTCTACCAGGGTTTGAACACACAATGGCAGGCTAAGACTGTAATGATGAAATTGGCCACAAGGGGGAAGGCAACCCCCAAAGGGCAATTTCAATGAATTGCAACATTTTTAATGGACACCAGATGTCAAAGAAATATCATCTTATAAAACTCAAAGGCAAATAATGGTTCAAAAAATTTCTTGCATACATATTCCCTGTGGTTGCTCGAGGTTCTGAGGATATAAAGATAAAAATGAGGCACTCTGCAACATAACAAATGTATACATCCCAATGCCTATACAAAACATCAATAGAAGGCAAGGGAATAGTTTGTTGGTCTAATAATTAGTGGTGACCACATTAGCAAGACAATAACCATTTATTAAGTGCCTGTTATATGCCAGATGCTGTGCTATGTGCTTAAAATGGAAAAGAGTACAACAAAACACCCCTGCCCCAACTAGCTTTTAAACTAAGTAGATTATTAAGAAGTAAACAAAATAAAATTATATCCAGGATAGTAGGAATTCACTTAGAGAAGGAAGGCACCCCAATTGAGAGGCATTTCAGTAACAGTGGGAACCCGTATTAGAAGTAATGAAGAAAACCATGCCAGCATTTGGATAGACAGAGAAAATGAGGGGAGTCAATAGATGGAGTATCTAGGTCATGGAGCAGCAAGGAAACAATCATCATAGGAAAGATAGCAGGCTGCTTGGTAATAATGGGTATTGAATGACAAACAAAGAAAATACTGTATTTAATCCTTGAAGTGGTAGGGAGGCATTGGAGTTTATTGAAGAGGGGGATAACATGGCCAGGTCTGTGCTTTAGGACAATTAGCTTTCTGACTGAATGAAAAATGGTTTGGGATGAGGAGAGACTTGAGGAAGAGCAGACCCAAGAACAAATTCTCTCGATGTAAGAGGTGATGAAAGCTTGTCAGAGTGTGGTGGTAGTATGAGAGGAGAGAAAGGGGCATAGTGGAGAGATTTTGTAAAACTAGAAGCAAAAAGTGATTGGCCACAGATCTGACATGTGGAGTGAGAGATTGTAAGTAGTCAAAGATAACAGCTAGGTCATTATCCTGAAGGACAGAGAGGATGATTGTGGTCTCTCTCATAATATAGATGACAGTAGAGGATTTAGAGTACAGAAATACATGAAAGTTGATAAAATCACAAGGGAAATGCTATAAAGAGAGAAGAGAACAGTGTTATAGACAGATCTGTGTGTGACATTTACAGCTTGAAGACATTCTCTGGATGAACATCTACTAAGGCAGAATGAGGAACAGTTAGGTTCATAGGAACAGAACCAGAGGCCAGAGGAAGAGAAAAACCTAGAAGCAGAAGAATATCAAAGACAAAAGCATGATTATCAGTGTCAAAGGGATGCAGTCAATTTCAGGCGATTGAGGATGGGGAAGAGAATATTGAATTTGCAATAAGAATTTCCTGCTAATTTTGAAGACATGAATACTGGTAGAATGATAAGGTTGGAAGGCAAATCATAAGGCATGACTAAGAAGCAAATGAAAGCACCATTTTTAGATAGCCTTCTCAAAGAGTTTAGCAAAAAAAAAAGGCAGAAGAGATATAAATTGATAAAGGAATAAGACAGTGTTCAGGGAAACACTCTGAATTAATGACATAATGGTGATGACAGAGGAAACAGTGTGCTGGAAAAGACAAAAAAGCAATAGGATTGCAAGAGTAGATAAAGCACCAGGCCTAGTAAACATGTAAAGATACATTATCAAATGATACAGTGGTTAAAAAGAAAGTACTGGATGAAGGAATATGTTTATTTTAAGATGATAGAAGGGGAAAAAACGTCATGGTGAATGCTCTTAATTGTTTTCTGTAAAAGATGAGCCAAAATCTCCAGCTGAGAGCTTTGGAGTCCTGAGAGGATTGAGAAGAGATAAAAAGTTTTGGAAGACCTGCTATGGCGAGTGGAACTACTGAGTTGGTTAGAGAGGAAGAGCAGATTTTGCAAGCAACAATGAGGGTGTAGTTGAAGCTGTGTCACCTAATTTGGTAGTGGATTCAGCAGAAATGGTTTTGTGAATTTCTTAACCTTGATTCAGTAGCACAAGTGGAAGACTTAAAGTGAAAATGGAATGAGTGCTCCCAGTCTGTGATGTGGCAAAACATGATTCGTACAGAGATGATCAACCTAAGAATTTAAGAGAGGAGAAAAGTATAGAATTGAGTGGCTCACCAAGGGAGCAAGATGGGGATAAAGTTATTAAAGCAGGAGAGATGATCTGGAAGAGAAGTAAGAGGTAGAGGAATTAGAGATCGCATTAGGAGTGAAGAATAAGGTTTAGTAAAGGAAGTCACACTCTTCCTAAAAAAAAAGGAAGACAACAAAGACAGTGGATTTGGGGATTCCTGAACACGGAGGTGGGATATTTGTGGAACATGGCAAAATCAAGGCTTTGTTTGGCTTATGTAAGCTCAAAAAACTGAATGAAATTCCCTTCCCATACATGGGAGCTGAGGGGGATGTGTGACAATAGAGCCAAGACTAGGGAAGGTGCCTAGGGAAGCTAAATCCTTTAAAGAAATTCCAGGTTTGAACTTTAGTTAGTAGATTGAATGAGAGAGGAAACAATAAAGAATGAACAGAATTTGTTGTCTAAGGAAAGGACATTTCAAAAGTACAGTGGAAGGGATAGTGTATATTTGATTGGGACTTTGGGCTTGGACAGTTGAGGAGAATAGACATAATGAATTAATTGATGATAATCAGGATTTGGACAATTGGATAAAGGTATTCAGAATCTATGGAATATGTACAATATGATAATTTATGATGTGTACCCCAAACCTGTAAATCTTAATAATATAGGGTTAAAATAAAATGACATGATGTCTTATTTTCTGAGATTGACCATTAACGTAAAGGTAGAGGTCATCTGCCCAAAAGTGACTACCCTGAACTGAGGGAGAGGGGAAAATTTATCTAAAAGCCAAAAACAGGGGGAAACATTAACCTCCTTGGTAGCCTGACAATGAAGGTTGAACCATCTTAAATTGGACAATTCCTCATCAAGGACCTGTATCCTTATCTGATGAATTGCTAACTCTTCCTAGGCTCTAAGCATCATGAGGGGCATTTTAACCATTGTCTTCCAAGTTTGTAATTAACGGACGGAAATAACCACAAATTTTGACTTTTCACCAAGTGGCATCATCCTTTTTTTACCAGGAATATAGTCATGAAAAAAATTTATTTATTATTATTAATATTATACTTTGACAGTTACCCATTTCTAGCAAAGATTACATCATTATGTCAGCTAAAAATCCAGTAAAGAGATTCAGAAGAAAAAAGTATGAGGGGCATATTGGAGGGAGAATTAGTATCCCTTGGAGACCTAGGATTGCTAGAAGATCAGGCAGGCAACGTAAGGTCTTAGGAAGTTTATATGACAGAATGGTTCCTTTACAGATTCATAGGGGAAAGGGACATAGATCAAAAGGGACAGTCCCCTTTGATTAAACATCTCTTACAAATAAGAAACCAAAAAGGAGAAAGTAAACAATAAAAATCTTGTCCATTTCTTCTTTCTTCTGGAAACATCTGATATCTTTCTATATCTCTGAGAGTCTATTAATGACCAGGTACTTTCACATATTTCAGGTAGATATGACTGGTATATATATCTTCCTTTCTAGTTAAGAAATTTCAAGACAAAATGTTGTCAAGTCATAACATGATACTGGAAACTCTTCATTTTACCAATTATCACACAGTGACTTCAGTTATGAGTAGGAAATTTAAGAACCAAGCCAGGTTTATTAAATCCAGTTTTAAAAGACTCACCTTAATACTTGGCATTATGTCATTTCTCCCATCTGAAAAAGTCTATTCTACTAAAAAAACTTCCATAATGATAATGTATCAATTTTGGCTCAGTGTGTATCTAATAGAGGATTTAAAAAAACTTTTAACCTTTAGCCCGTGTTTACAGAATCAGAAAAAAATATTTCAGCTGAACATGGATTCCTCTATTAAAAAACTAAAGTGAAAACAAAAGCCAAAGGTCATCCTTCTGTAGATAGTTAACTGACATTCCTTTCCTTTAAACAGAAATTCAGACAGTTATGATAGATAATCATATGCTGATGACACAAAATTTTGTCATACTTGCTTAAATATCTCCTTAGCATTTTGAAAAGTTAAAGGAGCTTAATTCTCATAGAAACTTACAACTGGCAACATATGTAAAGGGTATACAGCAGTCTGGTTGGCTGATAGAACTGGATTGCTATAAGTAGATTTTTTTATCCTGATGACTTGACAGGAATTTACCATAAGGACCAAGGACATAAGAAAGGGAACCATTTTTTTTTTCATTTAGATGTTAGTATGCAGGTAAAGCTCTATAGATGTCCAATTGCCTTAAACCAGATTTTACATTTGCCCTGTAAGACATTTCCAAAAATCATTTTTGAGAAACCAAGTTAGAAAAATCCAATCTCAGAAGTTGGTGAACTTCCCCAACGAGCACATCACACACACTATCCATGGTTAAATCCCATAATGTTGCAGTCCTCATAGGCATTGATCCAACCTAAGTTACAAGCCTGGGCAAATTCATATAGAAGGCCAATTTTCAACCTCATGAAGTCTTTAATAGCAATTTCTTATAATCAGACAGATTTAGTTCTAAGCTTTTTAGTACAAAGGATTGAAATGTGCCAGATAGTAACTATAATCTTACAGGTGGTCACAATAACATATTATCACACAGAACATCACAATTCATTCCATAGTTGCACATGAGGATTATGCTTAAAAAAGAAACATAAATTTGGGACTAAAATTATCCCAGTTGCCTCTAGAATCAGGCTTTATAAAAATCTTTTATAATAAAATATGTTTAGTTATTAATTGCTTAAATATAGACATAAATACAAATCATTCCTTTCATAATCCCCTAAAAGAAAGAAAACATCTCAGGTGATGTTAAAAGTTTCACCAGGTTTTAATAACTTCTAATGTAACAAAACAGTCATTAGGACATTTAGCTTTCCAAGTAGGGTAACATATGAATTATTATAGTTCACTAAACACAATGCAATTTGTGTTTGGTAATTTACTAAACTCATATGTAATTTCTTAGAACAACAATCAAAATAGCATGGAGGTTTTCTTTATTTTAACATAATAAACGTAACGACTTTCAATATTTTTTTATTAATTTATTTACATCTACCCACATTATAGTCATTATTCTGAAAAAAAAAAACTGATGAGATTCTTTAGGAATTTGATTATATAGTGCTGATAAAATTCAAGAATCTCAAGGGAATTAATGAACAAAGTGCAAAGGAAGGCAGCTTAGCCATACCAGATCTCAAATTACATTATTAAGCATAAGTCAATGAAACTGTATGGTATTGTCTAAGAAATAGATTGGTGGATAAGTGGAATATATTAGATGTGCTGTGAACTCATCCAACATTTACTGAGAGCAGTCTGGAATTATACTCAAAGTTCGATAAAAATGTGCATACCCTTTGACCCAGCAATACCACTACTGGGTCTATACCGTGAAGAGATGATGAAAAAGGGTAAAAACATCACTTGTACAGAAATATCCGTAGCATCCCTGTTTGTGGTGGCAAAGAATTGGAAATTACGTAAATATTCTTCAAATGGGGAATGGCTTAACAAACTGTGGTATATGTATGTCACGGAACATTATTTTTCTTTTTATTTTAAAAACTTTGAGTTTTGAGTTTTATAACTGTTCTCCCAACCTGACTTCCTTCCCCCCACCCCACCCCCTATGGAAAGAAATCTGTCAGTCTTTATTTAGTTTCCATGTGGTACATTGATCCAAACTGAGTGTGAGGAAAGAGAAATTACAACCTTAAGGAAGAAACAAAATGTATAAGATCTAACAAGGTAAGATATCTGTTTTTTTCTAAATTAAAGGGAATAGTCATTGAAATTTGTTCAAACTCCATGGCTATTTATCTGGATACAGATGATATCCTCCATTGCAGACAGCCCAAAATTGTCCTGGTAGTTGCGCTGATGGAACGAGCAAGTCTATCAGGGTTGAACATCACCCCCATGTTGCTGATAGGTTGTACAGTGGTTTTCTGGTTCTGCCCATCTCACTCAGCATCCCTTCATGTAAATACCTCCAGGCTTCCCTGAATTTCCATCCCTCCTTGTTTCTAATAGAACAATAGTGTTCCATGACATACATATACCACGGTTTGCTAAGCCATTCCCCAATTGTAGGACATTTACTTGATTTTCAATTCTTTGCCACCACAAACAGGGCTGCTATGGATATTTCTGTACAAGTGATGTTTTTACCCGTTTTCATGATCTCTTCAGGATATAGACCCAGTAGTGGTATTGCTGGATCAAAGGGTATGCACATTTTTATTGAACTTTGAGCATAATTCCAGGCTGCTCTCCATAAATGTTGGATGAGTTCACAGGTCCAGCAAGAGTGTAATAGTGTCCCAGATTTCTCACAAGCCTTCCACCAATGACCATTATAAGTTCCAGTCATATTGGCCAGTCTGAAAGCTTTGAGGTGGTAACCAGAAGGGATGGGAATTCAGGGAAGCCTTTAAGAATTTGCATGAACTCATCCTGAGTGTGATGAACAGAACTAGAAGAACATTGTACACCCTAAAAGCAACATAGTGGTTATGGTCAAACTTGATGGATTTGGTCGTTACATCAATGCAACATCCAGTGAGAATTTTGGACTCTCTGTGATGGAGAATACCATCTGTATCCAGAGGGAGAATTGTGGAGTTTAAACAAAGACCAAAACTATTACTTTTAATTATTTTTAAAGTTGTCTTATGTGCTATATAATTTTCCTCTATCTATAATATTTTATTTCTTCCTCAAGGACATGTTTTTTTCCCTCTCAACACATTCAATCTTGATCAATGATCAATGCATAGCATGGAAACAATGTAAAGAATACCAGACTGCGTTCTGTTGGGGTGGGGGTAGGGAAGGTGGGGGAAATTTGTAAAATTCGAAACCTTACAAAAATGATAGGTAGAAACTACTGTAGTGTGTAATTGGAAAACAAAACATTTATATAATGAAAAACTTTGAATTTCAAAGAAAAGAAAATTTCAGATGCTTAAAGTAACATGTTCTTTAAAACTTAAACATATCTTAATTTAATAGGATGCAAAATTTAAAATTATCTTACGCAGAAAATCAGCCCATAAAATATAGTTATCTAACAAAAAGTGTTCATATAGTCTAAATTTCAAAAACCTTATTTTAAGTAGTTCTTTCCCTTTTCCCTTAGGACTAAAAAGTTTTCTTTCTGAAATCAAACCAAATCTAGATTTATAGCCCATGGTGAACTAGGAAGCTGCTTTTCTGCTAAAGCAACGTGTGGCTAGCTTCAAAAGGCTTCCTATAGATATTTATCTTAAAATTTTTATGCTTTTTTAAACCTGATTTACTGATTGATTTGTAAAGGCAAAAATGATCTTTGTGCAGTTGCTCAATTGTCCATGGATCTTGTTTTCTCAAAATGTTTTTCGAATATAGTTGTAGATGAATAATTAAGCATTCTATGTTATACACATGCATATATACACATATGTATATATGCATTTTATCTGTGTTTGTGTGTGTATCTTTATTTGAAACAGTTAACCTCTGCAAAAACTTTTTATAGCTTCCATCCTTTATTTGGTAAAGAAAAACTTAATTTCTCCCTGAGAGTCTGCCAAAGCAACACTATACTCACTTTCATGATGCTAGGATTCAATCAAGTCCAAACATGACTACATCCTAAACGATTTCAAATCTGGGTTCCACACTCCCAGGAAGATTTCATGACTTATCTTTTGATTTATAGTTCTAATACGTACACAGAGACACACATACATCCATACATACATATTTAAGTATACACACATATGCACATATTTACTCATAAACTTGCCTTACAAATCACAATATAAGCACTTGCAGAATCTAGTCAGATTTTAGTTAAATTCTCCATAAATTATTCTAGAAAATATCCTGTCTTGTATGAAAAGGAATAAAATGTTTCTTTTAAAATTATAAATGAAGGTTTTTAAAATGGATTTAAGTTCCAGCATAACATGCAGTCAAATTCTGAATGTCCATATTATACTTTTCAAAGCAACAGAACATTTTATGTCAAATAATCCTTAATTTTTAACTTGAAGAGTCTTTAAAACACCAATCAAAAGCTATTATTTTTGAAACCCATTTTCTTTTTTTTCTCTTTTTAAAAAAAATTCATTTTTTTAATTTAAGGCAATGGGGTTAAGTGACTTGCCCAAGATCACTCAACTAGGTAATTATGAAGTGTCTGAGTGGAATCTGAATTCAGGTCCTCCTGACTCGAGGGTTGATGGTCTATCTACTGTGCCATTTGACTGCCTCTGCATCGCATTTTCTTTTTTCGTTTATTTTGAATCCCATTTTCTTAAAAGAAATTTTCTTTATAAAGAAAGCACAGCTGTAGAGAAGGGGGAAGGAAGGCAGACTACAAATATAAATGAGACACTGCTTAACAGCATGATTACCAGAGGAAAAAAAATGAAAAAAATGAATGAATTCTTCTACCCAAGGTAGGGATAAAAAAACTATACACTCTCTTTAAAACCTCAGGTTCTAGATTAAAATATTCCATGACTGCTAATAAGCAGAAATTTAACTTTTCCCCCATTTTACAGACAAAAAATCATAGAGTCAAATTGACAGATGGCTAGATGCCCTTTATTGGCAGAGAAGGGAAAATAAAAGCCAAAACAGATTTGTCCAAATCTGGACAGAAAAATATAAAAAACACAATTGATTGCCACAACCAATGAAGGCACAGAAAAAAAAAACACAGAATCAAAACCAGGTATTTAGAAGAGCAACAAATAAACACAGATAGCTGAAGAGATATACACATAAACAAAAAGGAGGATTACCCAAAGTTTCGTATATTGAGGTGCCAAAGACACAACTCCGCCAAAAGACACAGACAACACAAGGTGAACCCCTGATTTGCTTTTACCCTGTAAGGTCCCACAGACACACAAATAGAGTGACCCCCTGAATAAATTCTCTCTTTAGAGGCATGCCTGAGGCCCTGTGGGGATCCTAAGTCCCAAACCAAGAAAATTCCTACCTCCAAAAAGAAGCAAGAATTCCCATTAAGCTCCAAGTTGAATTCCAGAAAATAGTTCAATTTCTTTTTTTTAATTTTTATTAAAGATATTATTTGAGTTTCACAGTTTTCCCCCAATCTTGCTTCCCTCCCCCCATGCCCACCCCACAGGTAGCACTCTGTCAGTCTTCACTTTGTTTCCATGTTGTACCTCGATCCAAATAGGGTGTGATGAGAGAGAAATCATATTCTTAAATAGAACAGAATTCTCAGAGGTAACCACCAGATCAAACCATAAGACATCTGTGTTTTTTTTTTCCCAATTAAAGGGAATAGTCCTTGTACTTTGTTCAAACTCCAAAGCTCCTTATCTGGATCCAGATGGTACTCTCCTTTGCAGACAGCCAAAAATTGTTCCCAATTGTTGTGCTGATGGAATGAGCAAGTCCTTCAAGGTTGAAAATCACTCCCATGTTGCTGTTAGGGTGCATGGCGTTTTTCTGGTTCTGCTCATCTCACGCAACATCAGTTCATGCAAATCCCTCCAGGTTTCCCTGAAATCCCTTCCCTCTTGGTTTCTAATAGGACAATAGTGTTCCATGACATACATATACCACAGTTTGCTAAACCATTCCCCAATTAAAGGACATTTACTAGATTTCCAATTCTTTGCCACCACAAACAGGGCTGCTATAAATATTTCTGTACAAGGATTGTTTTTACCCTTTTTCCTCATCTCTTCAGGGTATAGACCCCGTAGTGGTATTGCTGGGTCAAAGGGCATGCACATTTTTGTTGCCCTTTGGGCATAGTTCCAAATAGCTCTCCAGAAGGGTTGGATGAGTTCACAGCTCCACCAATAGTGTAATAGTGTCCCAGATTTCCCACATCCCTTCCAACAATGATCATTAACCTTCCTGGTCATACTGGCCAATCTGAGAGGTGTGAGGTGGTACCTCAGTGAAGCTTTAATTTGCATTTCTCTAATAATTAATGATTTAGAGCATTTTATCATATGGCTATAGATTACTTTGATCTCCTCATCTGTAAATTGCCTTTGCATATCCTTTGACCATTTGTCAATTGGGGAATGGCTTTTTGTTTTAAAAATATGACTCAGTTCTCTGTATATTTTAGAAATGAGTCCTTTGTTAGAATCATTAGTTGTAAAGATTGTTTCACAATTTACTACATTTCTTTTGATCTTGATTACATTGGTTTTATCTGTGCAAAAACTTTTTCAATTTAATGTAATCAAAATCATCTAATTGCTTTTTAGTGATGTTCTCCAACTTTTCCTTAGTCATAAACTTTTCCCCTTTCCATAGATCTGACAGGTAGACTAGTCCTTGATCTTCTAATTTGCTTATAGTATTGTTTTTTATTTCTATGTCCTGTAACCATTTGGATTTTATCTTGGTAAAGGGTGTGAGGTGTTGGTCTAATCTAAATTTCTTCCATACTAACTTCCAATTATCCCAGCAGTTTTTATCAGAGGGAGTGTTTATCCTGGTGGCCTGACTCTTTGGGTTTATCAAACAGCAGATTACTATAATCCTCTCCTGCTTTTACACCTAGTCTATTCCACTGGTCCTCCACTCTATTTCTTATCCAATACCAAACAGTTTTGATGACTGATGCTTTATAATATAATTTTGGATTGGGTCGTTCTAAGCTACCTTCGTTTGCATTATTTTTCATTAAGCTCCTGGCAGTTCTTGACTTTTTATTTCTCCATATGAATGTTTTCTGGCTCAGTAAAGTAATTCTTTGGGATTTTGATTGGTAGGGCACTAAACAGATAGTTTAGTTTTGGTAGAATTTTCATTTTTATTATATTAGCTCTACCTATCCATGAGCAGCTGATATTTGCCCACTTATTTAAATCTGATTTAATTTGTGTGAGAAGTGTTTTATAATTGTTTTTCAAAAAGATTCTGAGTCTGTATTGGCAAATAGATTCCCAAGTATTTTACACTGTCTGAGGTTACTTTGAATGGAATTTCTCTTTCTCGCTCTTCCTGCTGTTTCTTTCTAGTCGTATATAGGAAAGTTGAGGATTTATGGGGGTTTATTTTATAACCTGCAACTTTGCTGAAATTGCTAATTGCTTCCAATAGTTTTTTAGATGATTCCTTGGGATTTTCTAGGTAGACCATTATGTCATCTGCGAATAGTAAGAGTTTTGTCTCTTCCTTCCCAATTCTAATTCCTTTAATTTCTTTTTCTTCTCTAATTGCTGATGCTAACATTTCTAATACAATATTGAATAGTAGTGGTGATAATGGGCACCCTTGTTTAACCCCTGATCTTATTGGGAATGCCTCTAACCTCTCCCCATTGAATATAATGCTTGTTGATCGTTTCAGATAGATACTGCTAATTATTTTAAGGAACAGTCCATTTATTCCTACCCACTCTAGTGTTTTTAATAGGAATGGATGCTGTATTTTGTCAAAAGCTTTTTCAGCATCTATTGATATGATCATATGGTTTCTGATAGGTTTTTTATTGATATAAATGAGTATACTAACAGTTTTCCTAATATTGAACCAACCCTGCATTCCTGGAATAAATCCTTCTTGATCATAATGTATTATCCTAGTGATGACTTGTTGTATTCGTTTTGCTAAGATTTTTTTAGGATTTTTGCATCTATATTCATAAGGGAAATAGGTCTATAATTTACTTTCTCTGTTTTAACTCTTCCTGGTTTAGGTAGCAGTACCATATTGGTTTCATAGAAAGAGTTAGGCAGAGTTCCATCTATCCCTATTTTCCCAAAGAGTTTATATAGGATTGGAACCAATTGTTCCTTAAATGTTAGGTAGAATTCACTTGTGTATCCATCAGGCCCTGGAGATTTTTTTAGGGAGTTCACTAATGGCTTGTTGAATTTCTTTTTCTGAGATAGGGTTGTTCAGGTATTTAATCTCTTCTTCATTTAACCTGGGCAACTTATATTTTGTAAATATTCAGCCATTTCACTTAGATTATCAAATTTATTGGCATAAAGTTGGACAAAATAATTTCGAATTATTACTTTAATTTCCTCCTCATTGGTGGTGAGATCACCTTTTTCATTTATAGTACTAGCAATTTGGTTTTCTTCTTTCTTTTTTTTTAATCAAATTGACCAGAGGTTTATCAATTTTATTGGTTTTTTCATACTACCAACTTTTGGTTTTATTTATTAATTCAATAGTTTTTTGTTTTCAATTTTATTAATTTCTCCTTTGATTTTTAAAATTTCTCCTTGGCCCAGTATTGCATATGATGTTTATGGCATTGTGATCTGAGAAAAATGTATTCACTATTTCTGCCTTTCTGCAGTTGATCATTAGGTTTTTATGTCCTACTACATGGTCAATTTTTGTATAAGTTCCATGTACTGCAGAGAAAAAAGGTATATTCCTTCCTATCCCCATTCAGTTTCCTCCATAAGTCTACCATATCTAATTTTTCTAACAATCTGTTTACCTCCCTAATTTCTTTCTTGTTTGTTTTATGATTTGATTTATCTAGATCTGATAGCGGGAGGTTGAGGTCTCCTACTAATAGAGTTTTGCTGTCTATGTCTTCCTGTAATTCTTTCAGCTTCTCCTCTAAGAATTTGGGTGCTGTCCCACTGGGTGCATATATATTCAATATTGAAATGACTTTATTGTCTATGGTACCTTTGACGAGGATAAAGTTTCCTTCCTTATCCCTTTTAACGCTGTCTATTTTTGCTGCTTCATTGTCTGAGATAAGGATTGCTATCCCTGCTATTTTTACTTCAGCTGAAGCAAAATATATTTTGCTCCAACCTTTTACCTTTACTCTATATGTATCTCTCTGCTTCAAATGAGTTTCTTGTAAGCAGCATATTGTAGAATTCTGGTTTTTAATCCACTCTGCTAATTGCTTATGTTTTAAGGGAGAGTTCATCCCATTCACATTCAAGGTTATGATTACTAATTCTTTATTGCCCTCTGTGCTATGTTCCCTCTGTTTGTATTTTTCCCGCTTTCCCCCCTTATAACCATATTCCGCAGTATTTTGTTTTTGAATACCACCCCCTTCAGTGTGTTTGCCCTCCTCTATCACTCCCTCCCCTTTCTTTTCCCTTTCCCTGTTCCCTTCCCTTCCTTTTGTTATTTCCCCTTACTTCCTCCACTCCCCTGCCCTTTCTCTGTTCCCCCTCCCCTTTTCCCCTTTTACTTCTTGAGAGGTTAGATGTTTTATATTTAAACTGAGTATGTGCAGGTTGACTTTAAGCCAAGTGTGATGAGAAGAAGATTCAGGTGTTTCTCCTCTACTCCCTTCTTCCCCTCTATTACCATAGGTTTTTTGTACCTCTTAGTATAATGAGATTTGTCCCATTCAATCCCCTCCCTCCTCCCATCTCTTTCCTATCCCCCTTTTTAGGGATTTAGTGTATTTTTTTTTTTGGATCATTCTATCTAAATCATAGAAAATTCTGAGTGTCTGTCCCTTCTAGTTCAGTATATTCTGTTGAATAGAGTCCAAATTCCTGAGAGTTATTAGAGTCTTTCTCCCCAGTGGAGTTAAAGCCAGTTACATCCCATTAGATATCAGTCTCATGGATAGGTCATGGATGTCCAGCATTTCTGGCTAGGTATATTCTCTATGTTAGAGTTACATTTCTCAGGATTCTCAGGATATATGAGAGTCTCTCCCCACCCCCCATGCTGGAATATAGCCAGTTTCAACTTGCTGGATTGCAGTTTTTTTTCCTTTTACTGAACCCCCCCTTTTTTTTTACCTTTTCATGTATCTCTTGAACGTCCTGTTTGATTTCCAAATTTTGTGTTGAGCTCTGGCCTTTTCATTAGAAATTTTTGGAATTCTTCCATTTCATTACATGTCCATCTTTTTCCCTGGAAGAAAAGGCTCAGCTTTGCAGGAAAGTAGATTCTTGGCTGCATTCCAAGCTCCCATGCTCTTCGAAATATCTCGTTCCAGGTGCTTTGATCCCTTAAAGTTGGTGCAGCCAGGTCCTGCATGATCCTTACTGTGGCTCCTTGATATTTAAATTGTTTCTTTCTGGCTGCTTGCAGGATTTTCTCTTTTATCTGATAGTTCTGGAGTTTGGCCATAACATTCCTTGGTGTTTTCCTTTTAAGATCTTTTCCTGGTAGGGATCGATGTACTCTTTCAATAACTACTTTGCCCTCAGATTCCATGATGTCAGGGCAGTTTTCCATCACTAGATCCTGTAATATTAATTCCAGGCTTTTTTTCTCTTCAATGTTTTCAGGAAGTCCTATAATTTTCAGGTTTCCCCTCCTCAATCTATTCTCGAGGTCAGTGGTTTTGTTGATGAGGAATTTCACATTTGCTTCTATTTTTTCTATTTTTTGATTTTGTTTAACTGACTCTTGCTGTCTCGTGGAGTCATTAGTTTCTGTAGACTCCATTATTTTTTAGGGGGAGGAGTTTTCTTCATTAACCTTTTCCAATTGGTCGATTCTACTTTTGAAAGAGCTTTCCATTTGACCAATTGAGGTTTTGAGACAATTAATTTCTTTTTGCATTGGCTCATTTGATGATCTGAGAGATTTATTCTCCCTTTGTGTTTGTCCAATTCTACTTTCTAAGGTTTTGTTTTCTTGTTGCAAGGTATTAATTCCCCCCCCCAAATTTTCCAGTTAATTTTTAAACTCCTTCATTATTTCTTCAAGGAAGTCTTTCTGTGCTGGACACCAGATTGTATTCTTCTCAGATGTTCCAGGTCTCTCTGGGTCGGGGTCTTTCCCTTCCAGGAATTTTTCTATGGATCCACCTTTCTGCTGACCCTTCCTCATTATTGTAAGACCTTGAGTTTGGTGGGGCTGGTTCACCTGTGCTTGGGATCTCTAAAGGCTTTAATGAGTGCAGTTTCTCTGGCTGGCCAGTAGGAGGTGCTGCTTTCCCTCTCTGGGGTGTCTGTGACCTTGGTTTCCAGGCCTTCTCCCTTTGCTTGAGGGAGGGAATTGGAACTATTGAATTCTTTTGCCTTCAATCAATGGTGGGCTTTACCCTGGCCTGAGGTGATTCCTCAGCTGGGCTGGTTCTTTTGCTCACACACCTGGGCCTGGGGCAGAAATAATTTGCATTTGTTTGGGAGGAGGCCTCAGTGCAATGGAGGCTTGGACTCAGAGTTTCTCAGACCTGAGGAGCCCAGGGATGGTGTCCCCAGCTGTCCTACACCAGACCTCTACTCGCAGCCCCTTCCACAAGCTCCAGGGGGACAGCACCAACACCAGTGCCTGTGCTTCCCCACGGACCCAAGCCCCCTTCATCCAGCCCCACCACTGATCCAGCAGGTCTGGCTCTCAGGGCCTCAGACTTCCGGTTCCGATTCAGCTGTTGGTCTGGCTGATCTTCCCTGGGAGCTCAGACTCACCTGCTGGTACTCAGCCAAGGCTGCTGCGGGAGAAAAATCCTGAGGTAGATTTTCCTTTCCTGGCTTTTCTTTTTGGGTTTCCTGGTTCCGATTTCTTTTAAGAGGTTTGTTTCATGTGATAGATGGGGAAGAGATCAGGAGACTTTAGAACTGTGCCTGTCTTCTCTCTGCCATCTTGGCCCAAAATAGTTCAATTTCAAACAAAGCAGTTGAGTTGAAAACTTGGCAGATCAACATTATTTCAAGGCCAGCTTTGGTTAGGCTCAAAATCTCTCAAGCTTATTTTAGGGATCCCATAACTAGTGTTGTTGAAAGGGATTCTACTCCCTTTACAAGTCAAAATTATTTAATCCTATATATATCAACTAAAACATGGGTTTGGAAGAGAACAGGGATTTTAAAAGTTACAGACCTCTTTCTTTCCAAGGAGTGTGTCTGTTTGGAGACTGTGAATCTGTCCTCCTCAAACTTCCGGTCCATACCCTCATGTCAGGGCAAAAAAAAAGTGAACACTAGAATTGTAAATTTAAAAAAAATAGTGTTAAAATAAAATGACAGAAAATATATTAGACATAAAGTTTTTTTTTTCTCTAAGATTTACCATTGACCTACAGGTGGAGGCTATCTGTCCGATATAACCACTGTGAATTCAGAGACAGGGGAATATTTATCTAAAAGCAAAGGATGGGGGGAAAATCATTAATCAGCCTTTGGTGGCCTGACAATGAAAGTTGCACACTCTTAAGTTGCTCACTTACTACTCAGAGGCAATAGTATCTGATGAATTGCTTTCTCTGCCTGATGTTTAAGCTTCATGAGGGCAGAGCAAGTCTTCTAGCATCGTGACGATTGTTGTTCCGAGTTTGTAGCTAACATAGGGGGAAATACCCACACATCTTGATTCTACACCTAATGGCAAAGGTGAGTGAGAAATAAAGGTTGAGTACTGTTAAAAGAAAAGAACCTTTATCAAGGTCATAAAGTTTTGAAAAACTTTTAAAATTTATTATTATTATTATTATTATTATACTTTAACAATGACAATATTAATCACTGAGTGGAATGTGTCAGTTTTATTTCCAAATAAGACTGAAAATCTGATTGAAAATAGCAGTATGAAATAGGAGGTACATGGTCAGATTCCTCTTCAGACAAGAAGAGTTGACATGTTCTTTCAGTTATTAAGGAAAGCAAGAATGTTAGAGAGGTAGAGGGGAAGAGAAAATTCTTTTTAGACATGGATGACTGCATTTGCAAATGAACATAGATGGGAAACAAATTGTTAAGGAAGAGAAAAATTTCTTTGGACAATAAAGTAAGTGAAGAGGAATATTATACTATGATGGAAAGCTACCAAGGAAGATTGGATTGTAAATGTTATTCAGTCACAAACAGGCTCCATGTGTGCTGGTATAGCTGTTGGGATATATCAGATTTCACTGAACAGGGGATAACATGAATAGATGTGGGGTGTGAAAAACTCTATGGATCTGAGATGAATAAAGAGACATGCAAGTAGATTAGGCAGAAGGTCATTGCAATTGTCTAAGTGAGAAAAATGAGATTACATGAATCAGTGTAAGAAACAAGTGCCTTTCCAAGACACAGGACAGCCACTAGGAATGCAAACAGGATCTTTTTTTGTACCTTTTCCGCAAGAACAGGTGACCTGAAAATAGGCACACCCTACAAACATGAAAACAAAGCCTTTCATTTCCTGTCTTGAAATGCAAGTCCCTCCCCTGGTTACCCATAGGCTGGATACTATAGAGAGGTTATAGTCTGTTCATAGGACCTAATTTCCCCAAGAGAGTCTCCAGCCTTACATCTTCCCACAATTGTATGACCCCAGCTCTTCTTTCCTTTTGCCCTTCTTTATGTGCATGATTACCCCTCTTTACTTGACTACATAAGGTATGAAAATCTATATCTAAGCACTGAACTCAGTTCTGTCAATTTGTCTGCGTACTAGTCAATGGCCTATTTCTACATTATTTGTAGACTTTCTTATTTGTGT
Source organism: Macrotis lagotis (assembly GCF_037893015.1). Lineage (NCBI taxonomy): Eukaryota > Metazoa > Chordata > Mammalia > Peramelemorphia > Peramelidae > Macrotis > Macrotis lagotis. The sequence continues at coordinate 101,696 of NW_027422380.1, forward strand.
TCCCTGTCAATTTAAAGTTTAGGTAACATTTCTTGGCTGGCATGTGATTATTGTGGAAACAGAAACTAGCCACTTCTTACATCAGTGAGTCAATTTAACATTTACTTAACATGTTCCATATGTCAGTCCCTCTGATAAGCAATAAGAATGTAAACAATGTAAATAAAAGTCAGAATAATGACATCTTCTGCATTACATTATTGCATTACATTTAGAATCCTCTCCTATGTTCTACTGTCCACATGCCAGTGTTTTCTTTTTCTTTTTCAAGTTTAAAATGGAATAAAAAATAGCTTTAAAAAATTAAAATGTAGAGGTGGCTAGGTGGCACCGTGGAGAGAGCACTAGCCCTGGACTCAGATGGACCTGGTTTCAAATTCTGCCTCAAAGACTTGATGATTACCTAGCTGTGTGACCTTCGGCAAGTCACTTAAACCCGTTGCCATGCAAAAATCAAAAAAAAATTAAAATAAATCAAAGGAAGAACAAGGGGGTTTTGTGACTTATGAAAAGGCTTTCCTGCACTTTTTGATAAAATATGATGTTTTTCATTCTTATTACTTAGGTGGATATCTATTTTTCTGATTTTTCTAATATTTAACCATTAAAGACAAATGTTGGAGGGAATTTGGAAAATTGAGAGACTAATACCCTGTTGGTGGAGTTATGAATTGAGACCCATAATTTGGAGCAATTTGTATTATATAGCCCAAAGGGTTATAAAATCATGCATAGCCTTTGATCCAAGAAGATCACCACAGGGTCAAATTTGTGCAAAAACATGAGAGCAACTCTTATGGCAAAATCTTTGAGTTTGAGGGGGTGCCCATTAACTGGAGAAAGGCTGAACAAACTAGGTTATGTGGTTAGAATTTATAAATAGAAAGGACAGAGAGCAAAGTTAGGTATAAAATAGATAATTTCAATTACATTACATTGGAAAGGTTATGTAAAAATCAAACAAATTTAATCAAGATTATAGGGAAAGCAGAAAATTGCGAAAAACTTTTTCTAGACAGTCTATTAGATAAAGATCTTACATCTAACACACATGAAGAACTTTCTCAAATTTGTTAATGAGGCCTTAACCAATTGATATGTGGTCAAAGGATATGAACAGGTAGTTTTTGAAGTAATTGAAGCAATTTGTAGAAAGGTGAAAAAAATGATCTCTATTTTTATTGATTAGAAAACTGCAAATGGGGTGGCTAGGTGGCATAGTGGATAAAGTACAGGCCCTGGAGTCAGGATTACCTGGCTTCAAATCTGGTCTCAGACATTTAATAATTACCTAGCTGTGTGGCCTTGGGCAAGCCACTTAACCCAGCTTGCCTTGCAAAAAACCTAAAAAAAAAAGAAAACTGCAGATAAAAACCTTGAAGTATCAGTTTAAAAATCTTTAACAATATATAAAATGATGGAAGGGGAAAGGACTAACTTAATAGGGGATGTAGAAAAACTGGCACGATTAACTCAGTGTTGGTGAAATTGTGAACAGAGCCATCATTTGTGGAAAGTAATTTGAAATTACTCCCAAAGAGTTATAAAATTACCCATTGATTTGGCAATATCACTATTTGGCCTATTTCTATAGATAATTCTTGACAAAGGATAAGAAATTTTATGTTCTGTGGTAGCTTGGTGGCGCAGTGGATAGAGCATCGACTCTGGAGTCAGAAGAACCTGAGTTCAAATTCGGCCTCAGGCACTTAATAATTACCTAGCTGTGAGGCCTTGGGCAAGCTACTTAACCCCATTGCCTTGCAAAAATTAAATAAAAAAATATATGTTCTATAGTGTTCAAAATAGCTTTCTGTGGTGACAAAGAAGTGGGAAATCTCAGGGATACTCATTATTTGTGGAATGACTGGATAAGTTGTTTTATAAATAAAATGTGGAAAGGCACACAAATTAAGGAAGCATGAAATAAACAGAACCAAGAGAACATTGTAAACAGTAATAGAAATACTGATTTTAAGAATGATCTTTAATAAATATTATTTTGATTAATATGAATGTCCAAAGAAAGACTCCCTGCATCCAGAGAAAGAACTAATAAATAGGCAGATGTACAGAATAATTTTACAAATATATGTATATAAATATATATATATATATATATATATATATATTTATATCAATTTTGTTGTGTATTTGAAAGGAATAGCAAGCAGTTCTTTGGAAAATTGCAGTTCAATGGGCAATCATAGCTTTTATTGTACTGAGCAATAAAAATGCTTGTTTCAATCCATAAATTGAAAATGAAATTTAATATTGAAAAAATTGTTAAAATACACCAAGGTTTGATTGGGGGGAAGTGATAAATAACTATCATTAACTGTAATCGTTAGAATAGAAAGATTTCTTGTTCAGATCCTTATAATTTTTCATTTATATTGACATTTGTATTTTTCTCTGTTTGTATTTCAAAATGTCTATATAACTCTGGCCTTCCCATTAGGAATTTTGAGGAGTCTTCTATTTCTTCCAACCCTGAAACCCCTTATATATTTAAACACATTTTTGCTAGGCAAGTTTCTTATTTGCACATTTTCCCTCCTGAGATGTGACACTCTACAGTCTCCAGTCTTTTCCTTTGCTTTGCATTCATTTGTTTTTGAAAGGCAATGGGATTAAGTGACTTGTCCAAGGTCACACAGCTAAGCGTCTGAGGCCGGATTTGAACTCAGGTCCTCCTGAGTCTAGGTGTGATGCTTTATCCATTGTGCCACCTAGCTGCCCCACTTCATTCTTTTCTTATATTGGCCAGTAAGTTTTTTATAATACTGACTGGTTCCTCGGGATTTTCTTTCTTTCTGCCAGTTTGTGACATTTTGCATTTGAGTTGGAAGCTTTTAATTTATGGCAAAATGTATCTGAGATGGTTGTTTTGAGGTTTCATTCAGAAGATGATTGATGGATTATTTTTAGTTCTTCTTTGCAACCATATTTTATTCTTTCTGATCAGCTATAAGATTTCTAGAAATGCTTGGCTATTTTTGGTCGTGGTTTGTTTCTAGTTTTTTTATTTTTCTATTCTCTCTTTGATCTGTTTTACTGATCAGGTAGGTAATTTTTCCTGTGAGATACCATACATTTTCATGTGCTTTAAAAATATATTGCTTTTATTGTAACATTTCTAGTTTACTTGTTTAACTGTTATCTTCGTATTGACTTCTAGGGAAGGGTTCATAAGTTGCAGTGTAAAGAGTTGAGCTTAAATCTGGTCTCATACTCTTACTATTTGTGAAACCCTTGGCAAGCCATTTAAGACAATTTGGCTCAGTTTTATAATCTGTAAAACCAACTGAAAACAGAATGAGCTAACCATTTCATTATCATACAATGACTGAGAAATTTATTTTCCCAGGTTATAATCTGCAGATATGAATCTGTCTACCTTTTTGAATTGATTTCTACCTTTGATCTAGATGAAAATGATAAAAGAGAACAAGAATTTTTTGGGAAGATATTTATATTTTGGTGAAATTTTCAAAAATATTTGTGAATATATCTTCTTGCATTATATTTTTCCCATATTCAGCACCCAATGCCATTTGCTACAGAAGTTGTGTTATCATGAGGCATTTATCTCAAAGTAAAGAAGGAGAATAAGAAAAATGGTAGAAAGGATGTAAGGAAAGAGGGAAAATAGAAGGAAGGTAGGAAAGAAGGAAGAAAGGGAGGCAGGAAGAGAGGAAAGAAGGAATATAGAATGAAAATGTGAAGGTGATTAGAACTGGATTCAGGATCCATGAGTTCATTATCTGAAGCTGAGTACCATGGTAAATCATGAGTTCTCTGGAATTATAGCTGAATTATTGGGTTGATAATAGGTTTGAAGTCTTCCAAAACTGGTTACCTTTAAAATACCATCCTGCTGCTATTGTACATAGTGTTTTTATGAATCTTATTTGGTTTTGCATCAGTTCTTACAATTCTTTCCAACTGTTTTTTTATTTCAACTATTCAGTTATTCCTCAGTTGATGGGCACCCCCTCAGTTTCTAATTCTCAGCCAGCACAAATTGAGCACTTATAAGTATGATTATGTATGAAAGTTCTCTTCATCCTTCTTTGAAGTATTGGGAGGATGGAACAAGCAGAGATACCATTCAATGGAATATTCTTTCGCCATAGTTCCAAATTTCTTTCTGAAACATTTGGACCAATGACAGCCCTGTATTTCTTTCTAAATGTCTTTTTTAGTTTTTTAAATAAGAACATATTTGGGTATATATAGGTGGTATATGAGTATGAATATGTAGAATTCATGTGAGTGAGTAGGGAAAAATAGAAAGTTTAGAACAGAGAAAAACAAAGAAAAACGGAAAGTTTTGATGACAAGCTAAATCCAAAGAGCAAGATGGAGACCAAAATTTGATAAATTTAGAGATTGTTAATTGCCAGGGGACTGCCTGGGGATGAAGAGTACCCAAAACAGACAGTACCTGAGTGTTCAGGGAATAAAGTTTTGATAGTTTTTTTTTTTTTTTTTTGGGGGGGGCTTATGGAGAGCAAGCAGGATACAGAAGCAAAGACAGCAGTTAGATATATTTTCTTGTAATACTACTGCAAACATATGTAAACCTATGACTCATTATAGACAGGGGGCTAGACAGAGTGGGAAAGGGTCAGGATCTTTGTGTTATGTGTAAACATGTTTCCTTGGTTGGAGGGAGTCAAATATTCGCTGACTTCTCACAGGTTTGAGGGAGTGAAATTTGCTATCTTATGGTTCCAGCCACAGCTGAGGAAGGGAAGGAAGTCATGGGAGGAAGCAGGAATTTCACAGATACCACAAAATAATTAGGCTAACAAAGCTGCTTTGTGAATCTTAGAGAAATTCATGGAATATCTGTGATGCTAGATAGAAGCATTTGGGTCCTGTTGGATTATGTTCAGACCCAAAGTCTCCCAGACAAATTTATATTTCTGAGGAGTTTCTCAGGGTCGAGAAAGGTGTCAAGGACCCTTTCTATACAGGGATTATACAAATATTGATATTGTACATCATATGTGTATGCATATGTAACCTTCATGGGAGTGAGAAGTGAAAAATAGAAAGTATAGAATAGAGAAAAGCAAAGAAAAATGGAAAATTTTGAAGACAATGTGCTATATTTTTATGCAAGCTTTCATGAAATAAAAATCAATTGCTTTTATTTTGAATCTTTTGCCATGTTCTGCAGTATACGTGACAATATTCTTCTTTTCTTTTCATATTTTGAATTTAAGTTGGGGAGATACCATACTCGAAAGAAGACCATGACTTCAGGGAGGTGATTAAAATAATAAAGATGTTTTAAAAATTAAAAATTAAATAAAATTTAGAACTTATAAAAAGATTTTTCTCTATTTATTGAGAAAATGTGACGATTTTTGTTGTTCTTATTATGTGGATAATTAATTTCAAGATTTTTCTAATTTTCAACTATCATTGACCAATGTTGGAGGGGATGTTGGAAAACTGAGACACTAATGCCTCATTGGTAGAGTTTTGAACTGAATTAACCCTTAAGTAGAGTTATTTGGAAGTATGTCCAAAGAATTAAAAAACCATGCATTCCTTATAGCCTAGCAATCTTACTACTAGGTCTTTATCTGAAAAGAGATTTTAAAAACTCAAAAGAAAAAAAAAACCTTATATGTGCTAAAATATTTATAACAACTCCTTTGTATTGGCAAAGAATTGTCCATTGAGGGATTGCCCTTCACCTGGTGAATGACTGAACAAACTGTTATATGTGATTGTGAGAGAATGTTATTTTACAAGAAATGATGAACAAGAATCTCACTAAAACACCTGGAAAGACTTACATGAACTGAAGCAAAGTGAAATGAGTAGGGGCAGCTAGGTTGCGCAATGCATAGAACACCAGGCCTGCAGTCAGGAGTAACTGAATTCAAATCCAGCCTCGACACTTAATAATGATATAACTATGTGGCCTTGGGCAAGTAAGTCACTTAACCCCATTGCCTTAAAAAACCTGAAAAAAGTGAAATTAGTAGAACCAAGAGAATACTGTGCATAGTCACAACAATATTGTATAATGATCAACTGTGAATGACTTAGTTTTTCTCAGAAATGCATTGATACAAGAGAACTCTGAAAGAATTAAGATGCAAAATGTTATCCATCCCCAAAAAGAAACTGAATAAAGATTGAAGCATACTTTTTTAAAACTTTTCTCCTTCCTTCCTTCCTTCCTTCCTTCCTTCCTTCCTTCCTTCCTTCCATTTTCTTCCTTCCTATGACTTTTCCTCCCTCTTTCCTTCTTTCCTTTCATTCTGTATTTATTTATTATTTTTCTTGGACTTTTTTTTAAATTCTAGATTGTCTTTGACAACATGACTCCTATGGAAATGTTTTTCCTGACTACACATGTATATCTTTTTTTAGGTTTTTGCAAGGTAATACGGTTAGGTGGATTGCCCAAGGACACACAGCTAGGTAATTATTAAATGTCTGAAGTCAAATTTGAACTCAGGTACTCCTGACTTCAGGGACGGTGCTCTATCCACTGTACAACCAAGCCACCACCTACACATGTACATCTTATATCAGAATGATTGCCTTCTAAATGGGAGAATGGGGAGAGTGGGAGAGAATTAGGAACTCAAAATTTGTAGTTTTGTAAAAATAAAAGGCTAAATAAACATTTGTTTTTCAAAAAGGAAGAGACCCCACAGTAGAGAAAGTACAACCTGATTGCTCAAAAGTATTATTCTCAAGAAGATACCTGACAAGTTATCCCCAACTTTACTTTTATTTTGAGAAAAAATGAGCATTTATTTAATCAATTAGATAAAAAAAAATATGTATGAAGCTAAAATGTTAGTCAAAAAATTCCTTTGTTTTACATGATAAAGTCTTCCTCGGCATATTTGAAATGAGATAGCCAAAGCATTCATAAATTTTTTAGCAACCCATGAAAATTTTTCAAAAATTGACACTGTATCTGTGCACAAAGATATTGCATACAAATGACACAAGATTCTTTGAAGACACAAAATGCAATAATGTTCAAGGATTACAAAAAATAGTAATAATTGAAATCAAGATTTAGTAATCACTGGAAACCTAAAAATTGAATTTATTGAATTAAAATAATAGGAAACACTTGATAATTATGGGAAAATAAATGATAATGATGATGAAAAGATACAGAAGAATTTCTGAAATTCTGCTAAAGTAGACCTAAAAAAACAATTCATATTTCTACAGACAGCCATTAACAAAAAAGATAAAGAGAAACTCAAAGAACAAAATATATAAGCAAAATACTAAAAATCCAGTAAAGAAATAAAGCTGAGATAAGTTTAAGGAAATAGACTTAAATTAGAAGAAAAATAGATAAATTGGAAAAAACTTAAGCAAAAAATGAAACAAAGTTGTTTCTTGGAAAAGACAGATAAAATTGATAAAGGATGAACAAATTTAATACTTTAAAGCAGACATAAATTAAAATTAAATAAATAGCAAATGAGCTACTTGAAATCACAACAAAACTAGAAGACAAAAAAATAATTAAAATATATTCACAACTGAGAACAAAAAAAAGAAATACAGGAATCAATGTAAGAATATGAAATACCCAAATCATCAGAAGGTAAACTTGTGAGAAAAAATAACTCATATAAAATATATGTAGCTATAAAGGAACTTTCAAAGAAAAAAAGCCCAGGTACTGATGAATTCATAGAAGATTCCTACCAAACTTTTTAAGAACAATTAGTACTAAAGCTTCACAAACCAGTCTGCAAAAATGGGAAAGACCATTCGTTACCAGAATACATTTGTGACTTAAATATCTTCCTAATTTTGAAACAGCAGTGTTAATAAGTATGAACTTGAAATATTTAAACAATATACTGCAAATGCACTGCAGCAATTTATTTTTTAATTTATTTTTCCAACTACAAGAAAAGATAGCTTTCAGCAATCATTTTTTGAAAGTTTTTCAGTTATATATTTTCATCCCTCCCTCCCCTTAACTTCCTCCTTCCCTTGACAGAAAGCAAATATAGGTCATATATACATATATGTATACATATATACATATATATATATATATATATATATATATATATATTTAAAACTACACAAATATAAATCCATATTGGCAATATTTTGAAAGAAGAATCAAATAGAAACAGCAAAAAACAGTAGACAAAAATATAATACATAAGATCTTTAAAAACATGAGGATCGTTAGCTTTGTTCTGTATTTAAATTTCATAGTTCCTTCTCTGCTTTTACATTCTATTATCAATCACCAATATTTTGGAATTTTCTTTATTACTGCTAAATTGAATTAGTCCATCATAATCGATCATCACCCAATGTTGCTATTCATATGTTCAATGCTATTTTGATTCTGCTCACTTCACTCAGCATTAGTTCATCCAAGTTGTTATAGACTATTGTGAAGTCCTGTCCCTTATTATGTGTTATGAAAAAATAGTGTTCCATCACATTCATATACACAGGTTTGTTCAGTCATTCCCACAATTTCCAATTTTTTTGCCATTATGAAAAAACCTGCTAAACTTTTATATATGTGGGGTTTTTTACATGTTTTGTGATCTCTTTGGATTAGTCACACAATAGCAGTAGCTTTGCTGGAACAAAGGGTACACAAAATGTTATTGCCCTTTGGGCATAGTCCCAAATTGCTCTCTAGAAAGATTAGATAAGTTCACAACTCCACGAAATGTGCATTGATATTCCAGTTTTCCCACATTAACAACAACATTGATTATTTTCACTTTCAGTCATATTGGCAAATCTTAATAGGTGGGAAGCAGTATCTGAAAGTTGTTTTGATTTGCATTTATCTAATCAACAATGATTTAGAGCATTTTTTAAATAGGACTATAGACAGTTTTCATTTCTTCATCTTAGAATTGTCTTTTAATTGGGAAACGACATGTTTTCTTATAAACTGGACTCAGCTCTCTATATTTCAGAAATGAGCTCTTTGTCAGAAACACTAGTTGTAAAATTGTTTCCCAACACGCTACCATCATCTTAATCTTGGTGCCATTGGTTGTATTGGTGTAAAAATATTACAATATAATATTATCAAAATTATTCATTTTGAATTTTATATTGCTTTTTACAATAAAAACAAGGTAAATGGAAAGAGCAATTGCAAAAAGGCATTGAAAATGAACTTACAGGTATATCAATATCAGCCACGAATCAGAAATGATGTATAAGGACACCCTTAGAATTCCAATTTATGAATGTATGAGATTCACAGTTGTTATATGTTATACAAGTATTTAAAAGTTTATATATGTCAATTTGTTAATACATTGTGATTTGCTATAGAAATTGTGACTTTTGCACAGAAATACAAATTGATATAGGAGAGAGATATCTAGGTGAAGAATGGGATGGATATTAGGGATAAGTATGAAAATGTATAGAACATAAGACACCAATAAACACTTATTTTAAAATTTGTAAAAAATCTGTTCCAGAATCTGAACAGATCTTACGAGACCTGCCCCATTCCCCCTTATCCCATCGTTTTCCTCTCATTTGTCTCTAGGGTAAGATAGTTTTCTATATCTTATTAAATGTGTGTGTTTTTTCCTCTCTGAGCCATTTCTGAAGAGCATGAAAGCTCACTCATTCCTCCTCTCCTTCCCCAATTCCATTCCATTGTCAAAGCTTTTTCTTGACTCTTATGTATAATATCTTAGTCCCTTCTTCTTCTCCTTTCTGTTCCTCCTAGTATTTTCCTTTATCTCCCATTGACTCCATCTTTTTACTATATTATATCATTATATTCAACTCCTTCCTGTGCCTTGTCTATATATGCTCCTTCTAACCGCTCTTATGAATGAGAAAGTTAATATGGAGTCATCAGTATTTTCTTCCCATGCAGGAATTCAAACAAATCAACATCATTATGTTCCTCATTATTTGTTCTTATCATCCACTCTTTCTGTGATTCACCTGAGTTCTGTACTTGGAAATCAATGTTGGAAGAGATGTGGGAAATCTGGGACACTAATGCATTGGTGGTGGGCCTGTGATCTCATCCAAACTTTCTGGAGAACAGTTTGGAATTACACCCAAGGGCAATAAAAATATGCTTATCCTCTGATCGATCAATACCACTATTGAGTCTACACCCTGAAGAGATCATGAAAAAGGGTAAAAACATCACTTGCACAAAGATATTCATAGCAGCTCTGTTTGTGGTGGCAAAGAATTCGAAATTGACTGGAAGTCCATAAATTGGGGAATAGCTGAATAAACTGTGGAATATGTATGCTATGGAGCACTATTGTTCTATTAGAAGGCAGGAGGGATGGGAATTCAGAGAAGCTTGGAAGGGTTTGCATGAACTGAAGCTGAGCTAGATGAGCAGAACCAGAAGAACATTGTAGACCATAACAGCAACATGGAGCTGATGATCAAACTTCATGGACTTGCTCATTTCATCAATGCAAAAATCAGGGACAATATTAGGGTATGTGCAATCAAGAATATTATCTGTATCCAAAGAAAGAATTGTTGATTTTAAACAAAGACCAAAGAGTATTTCCTTTAATTTAAAAAAGTTACCTCATTATGTAATTTTGCTATCACTTATATATTATTTTTTCCTTAAGCATATGATTTCACTCTCAACACATTCAATTTTGATCAGTGTAAAGCATGGAAAGAAGTAAGACTATCAGACTGCCTTCTGTAAGGGTTGAGGGAAGGGAAGCAAGATGTTGAAAAAGCCTTTGATAAAATACAACATCATTTCTATTAAATACGCAACTTATTTTACCTTTCGGCTATTAAAAAGGTGAAAGGGTAGGGGTGATGGGAAGGTGGAGGAAAGGGGGAACTAATAGAAGGAAAGGAAGGAAAAGCAGAAAAGAGAAAGGGGAAAGAAAGGGGAGGGGTTTATAGAGGAGGACATATACACTGATGGTTGGCATTTTTCAGAAAGAAAACACTGAGGAATATGGATAAAGGGGAAGAAGGGGAAAAATACAAACAGAGGGAAGATAGCATAGAGGACAATAAATAGTAAATAACTATAAATTTGAACATGAATGGGTTGAACTTTCCCTTAAAATGTAAATGAGTAGCAGAGTTAATTAAAAACCAGAATCCTACAATATGCTGCTTACAGGAAACTCATATGAAGCAGAGAGATACATGTAGAGTAAAGGTAAAAGCTGGAGAAAAATATATTTTAAAATACATAAATATATTTTGAAAATAAATACACAACCAATATATGTTATAATTTTCCAGTATTACATATGAATTTTTGATCATTTATTTTTGTTATTATTGTTTGTAATTCATTTCTGTCATTATTTATTATTCCCGACTCCCTTTGGGGTTTGTTGTCAATGACACCTAAGAGGTTTGGCATTTTCTTCTCTAGAACATTTTATAGATGAAGAAAATGAGACAAACAGGGTAAAATAACTGACTCAGGGTCACAAACTTGTAAGTATCAGAGGCCAAATTTTGATTCAGATCTTCCTGACTCTAGGATTGATATAAAGTGACATTGAGTTCTTGAAAAATTTTACTTCATTAATTGACTTTTTTATTTTTTATAATGCAATGGGGTTAAGTAACTTGCCCATGGTTGCACAGGTAGGCAATTATTAAATATCTGAGGCCGGATTTGAACTCAGGTCCTTCTGAGCAGGGCCAGTGGTAACTAATCCCATTAATTGGCATTCTTGAAGAATTTTGATTAAATTCATTTAAATTGCAGTCACCATCAACCAACATTCAGACAGAAGAAAAGTTAATCATTTCATCATATACACTTGAGTATTGATACTGGAAAGCATGAATTTCCAATAAATTTAAGTCAGATAAGAATAAAGATTTAATTTAATAAAACAATAAATTTAATGCTCCTCCTAGGAATATGGTGACAGGAAATATAATTGCATAGATGAATTTATATCTTTTCTCAAACAGAAGGAATGATGAAACTATTTTTAAGTATTTTGATTGTTTAGAATTCTCTAATTGGACTTGCGAAGAACAGACTTGATTATGGAAAGAAGGAAGAAAATGGAGTCTGTCAAATGATATAAACATGAAACTGATTTTAATGGCTTTCTAGATTTTTGTGGAATAACAAAGAATTAAACAATGTTTCAAAGACTTCAATTATAAAATACACATTAAATAAGTCATCACAATGGCATTCCCTAGTCGAAGCTGGAAGAACACATAGCTTAATAAAAATTTTTGAACTGAGGAGAAATAGACAAACAATTGATCACATATCTGAAATAATGTCACTTCATTTATTGGATTAACATTCAGTCAATGGAAATTCAATATTATTTTTTTAATTGTGATTGAATTTCATCTGGAGATTGGCTTTAGACACAAGAGATATACCCTAAGAAAAGCATTCCGTGGAAGTTAGTTGGTTCTATGGGATGTTAAAAAAGGGTACAGCCTTTATAATTATTTATTATTATTATTGCTATGAATTGTGGGCTAGAATCCTTTATGTGAGCAGAAACCTTAATAAAGTCATGTGTATATGTATATATATATTTATGTGTGTGTATAGATATGCATATTATTTTTAAAAAGAAAGACTGTTTCAAACATTTTAACCAGCATACTATTGAACTGGGAATCGACCAGTTTTAATTTTCTTTAAAAAACAACAACAATGCATAACTTTGGTGTGATTAGGTGCTTCTGTGGATAGAGAACCAACCCTGGAGTCAAGAGGACCTGAATTCAAATTCTGCCTCAGATACTTAATAATTACATAGCTGTGTGACCTTGGGCAAATCACTTAACCCCCTTGCCTTGCAAAAAATATGCAAAACAATGCATACCTTTGCAACATTAACTTCAAAAATATGATTGAAGCTCCAACTTCAATCTAATAGGGAAGGAGATGTACAAACAGTAATACAAAAACATACATATCTGTACCAACAAGATAGATAAAGAATGAATTAGACATAACAATCAGTGGGAAGGCAGTAGAATTAAAGGGAAATAGGAACTGCTTCTAGTATAAGATGGTAATTTTGCTGACTCCTGATGGAATCCAGCAATGCCTAGAGGCAGAGATGAAGAGGCACAGAATCCCAGGCATGCAGGACAACTAGAGAGAATGTGTAGAGGTAAAAGATAGGCATTTTTGTTCATGTAACAGCAAGCAGGTCAATGCTACTGAATCTAGTAGTACCAGGAGTGAGGTAGGAGTACAAGTGTTGTAAGATTTAATTGTAAAGAAAAGGGTAGCCCATTATTAAGATCTTTGGACACAAAAGGATTTTGTTTATAATCCTGGAGGTGAAACAGGGTTTATTGAGAGCATGTGTACTGAGAGAAGGTGAAGGTGATGTGCTAAATCCTGTTCTTTACTAAAAATTCATTGCGGCTAAGTGGAAAAGGAACTGGAGTACATTGAGACTTTTATTTTATATTTTTAATGTCTTCAATGTTTATTTCTTAATTTTGTTTTAATTTTTTGCATTTTACACTTAAATACAATATTTTTATACAACAGAACATAGCAGTGTATTCTTTACAAAACTATAAGTTTACATTTTTCAAAAACCTATGTAATAAATTCTATACATTGTTTTCAAAACAATCTGGATTTTCTATGAGATCTTCTACAAATTTTTTGTGCTATGCTGTGCATTTTATATATTGTTCTCCCTTAACACCCTCCCTAAAGAAGGTTACAATTATATATATATATATATATATATATGTCTGTGTGCAGATATAGTTATGCATACAGACAAATACATATATGTAGGATAATATTATGCATATTTGTGCTTGTCAGCTATATCTCTGAAGCTGGATTTTCTATCCCTTCTTAGGTTCAAGTCTTTGCTTTTTTTTTTTCTAAAACAACTCCTCATCATTTCTTAGACCCATCAAAGTATCCCACCACAGTCATAGTGCTTGCCCTTTCCCTCTGCTGTAAAGCATGTATAATATTAGCTAATCCAATAGGTAAAAGGTTATACCTCAAATTTATTTCATTTGTATTTCACTAATCAATCAATATTTAGAGATTTTCACACATAATTATATATAGGGTGAATTTACTCATTGAAAACCTGTTTGTTCAAATCTTTTGACCATTCATCAGTTGGGTTGTGACTTTCCTTTTTTAAAAATGTTTTCTCTTTTCCAATTGAACACAAAAGTAGTTTTCAGCATTCATCCACTTGCAAATTTGTGAGTTCCACATTTTTCTTCCACGCTCCCTTCTCTCAGGCACCACCATAGCAGTGAAAGCTTCTGTTATGAATTGTACTCGTACATTCCTGTTTACCACATTTCCATATTAGCCATGTTGTGAAAGAGGAATTAACCAAAGGGAAAAATTCATAAGGAAGAATGAAAACACCTAAAAGACTTTTAAAAAAAAAAGTGAACATAGTATTCATTGCTTTACATTCTGACAATATAGCTATTTTAGATGCATTTCTTGTTTTTTTGGGGGGAGTGGTTCTGTTTATTTTCTGGTTGTGAATGTCATTTTCCATAACAGTCCCCTTTAGGATGTCTTTCATTGCTGCATCCATGATAGTTGATCTAGTTCATAATTTTGCTGTTAATGTGTGCAAAATTCTGCTGAATCTGTTCACTTCACTCAATATGAGTTCATGCAAGTCTTTCCAGACTTTTCTAAATTCTAACCCCTCATGATTTTATATTTACATAGCATAACTTGTTAAGCAGTTCCCCAGTTGGTGGGAATTTCCATATTTTCTAATTCTTTGCTACTACAAAAATAAATTGTAAACATTTTTGCACATATGGGTCTTTTACCCTTTCTGTAGGATTTCTTTGGAAAATATACCTAGTATTGCTGGATCAATATGTACAGCTTTACTGTGCTTTGGGCATAGTTCCAAATTTCCCTCCTTAAACTCCAGAAAGGTTTGATCAGTTCAGAACTCCTCCAAGAGTTCATTAGTGTCAGTTTTCCCACATCCTCTCCAACATTAATCATTTTCCTTTTTTGTAGTGTTAGTCAATTTGATAGGGTGTGAGGCATTACCTGGGGAATGTTTTAATTTGCATTTCTCTAATCAGTAATGCTTTGGAGTCTTTGTTTTCAAATAACTTTAAATATCTTTAATTTGTTCATCTTAAAGTTGACTGTTCATGTCCTTTGACCATTTATCATTTGGAGAATGACTTATATTATTGTGAAGTTGGCAGTTTTCTATTCATTTTAGATATTAGTCCTTTATCAGAAAAACTAGGTGTGAATATTGTTTCTCAGCTTTCTTAATTCATTTTAATCTTGCCTGCTTTAGTTGCTGCATAACCTTTAAACTTTAATGTAGTCACAATCATCTATTTTGCAATCCTCAACGTTCACTGTTTCCTGTTTGGTGAAAATCGAAGAGTTTACTTAGATTTGTTGGCCTTTGTCCACAGATCCAAACTGCTCTCCAGAATGTTTGGATCAGTTCATACAAACAATGCATTAGTGTCCAACTTTTGCCACATTTATCATTTTCATTTTGTCATATTATTCAATGTGATAGTTATCTCAGAGTTGCTTTAATGATATTTCTCTAATCAGTAGTGATTTAGAGAACCTTTTCACACATAGACAGCTTAAATTTCTTCAGCTGAAAACTGCCCGTTTGTCTCCTTTTACCATTTATCTAACACCTCTAATTTTCTTCAAGGCATTTTGTCTCAAACCTAGTGTTATTGTCTTAGACCTCTTCAATGGAGAGACATGACCCTACTATACCAATATGCTTTAAGTCCAATCTCTTCAATTTTATTGGACCCTTTAATTATGCTAAGAGAAGTAAGGATCTCAAGAATTACAGGTGTTATATCTTCCCTTTTAGGATTGTGTACAATTTGATATTCTTGACTTCCATTAATTTGTTTTATTTTTTCCTTCCCCTATTCATTTACCTTTGGGGGGGTATTTATTTTATATTATTACAGCAATCTAGTTGTGAGAGTTAATATAAACTCCACTTCCCCCCCCCCCAGAAGATAAGAAATTTCTAGAATAGTGAATAAAATTTACTTTGGTCTTTGTTCACATTCGAAAGGCTGTGTTTCTGGGATAAATTGCCTTCTTTATCACGAGTCCACTGAAGAAGCTGCTTCAATATTTTTCCCACAGTAGCTATTCCTAGCTGTTTTTGCTTCCGTTCTATTCCTTGCCACTCTCATTAATTCTATTTTTTCTTTCCTTTTACCCTGTCCCTGTTCAAAATTAGGGTGTATCTGAGTACCTTCTCCCACAGTCTTCCCTCTCTTCTATCACTAGCTCCCTCCTTCCCTCTCCACATCCCTCTTGCCCTATCCCTTTCCTCTCATTTTTTCCTAGGGAAATACAGATTTCTATACCCTATTAAGTGTGTATGTTATTTCGTCTCTGATAGATTTCTTATGAGAATGAAGGCTCATTCATCCCCCTTGCCTTTCCACATTCCACTTCATTGAAGAAGATGAATGGGAAATGTTTTAGTTGTTCTTTTATGAAATACATGGATGTCTGGATGCAGAGATGAAGAGGGCAGAGAATCCCAGGCATGAAGGGTAACCAGATAAAATGGGTTGAAGTGAACGGAGTTTCTTATTTGTAAAATAACAGAGTTCAATGTTACTGAAAAAATTAATGCTGGGAGGTGGATAAGAGGACAAGGGCTTTAAGGTTTAAGGAGACTGACAAGAGTTAGATTATTGAGATCTTTGAACATTAAAGGATTTTATTTTTGATTCTGGATTCTACTGAGTTTATTGAGAGTGTGTATGGTGAGAGACAATGAACAGTGGTGGAATGATCAGTCTTGTACTTGAGGAAAATAACATTGTGAGCTGAATGGAGAATGCTTCGATTTAAATAAAAAAAAAGGTGTGTTATTAATGTCTTCAGCTTTAATACTTTTATTTTGATCCATTTTGAACTTAAATACAAAATGAAGAAAGAATAAAAGAAAATTTATATGTTAATAGTATAAGAAAGGATCCAATATAAAATAAAAAATTTGGACTTTTTGGATTTCCAAAAAACCCTTTAAAATAAGACCTCCATGTGTTTTCAAGCATATCCAGATTTTCTGTGTTTCCTTGTAGGTTTTCTTTTGATCTCTTCTGGAAACTTTTAATTCTGTTTTATTTTCCCTTCTTTTCCCCATTCTAGAGAAGTCTATAATGAAATGCATGTAGTTATACAAAATCATATATGCATGCATATCTATAAACTATATAATTTTAAACAAGAGATCCCAGACCAACCTTACTTGGCCATTGCTTGGTACCTCACTGACTCAGTGGGAATGTAAGTAGTAATTGTGCCTGTTTTGTCCAGAGACAGTAAAGATCTACTCCTTCCATAATGATTTATTTTGACTACATAAAAGAGCCCATTATGAGAAGCATTTCTTTCTCTTTACCTACTTTAAGCACAGAATAGGCTTTGCCTCATTTAGAACTGAGAACCCCTAAAGATCATTGTTTTTCTTTTTAGGTTTTTAGAAGGCAAATGTGGATAAGTGTCTTACCCAAGGCCACACAGCTAGGTAATTATTAAGTGTCTGGGACCGGATTTGAACTCAGGTTGTCCTGACTTGTGCTCTATTCACTGTGCCACCCAAGCACCCTAAAGACCTTATCTTAAAAAGATCAAGGTCTCCCACTGCATCCAGGGCCATCTCCAGTCAAATCCATATCTGGCCACTGGACTATATGACTCTGGAGGAGAAAGTAGGACCCCAACAGTGCTGTCTACTTCATCTTCATATTATGTTCCTATCTACGATTCTGAGAGACATGTCCAGTGTTCTCTTCTTGCGATACCTTTCCTTATGTAACCTTTTTGACTGTATCATGATATAATATATTGGTCTAAGCACAATACCTACCAGATTGTTTTCCAGTTTTCTCAATGTTTTCATTCAAAAAATGAATTCTTATTCCCCAAACTTAAATCTTTTCATTTACCAAACATAAACATATTAATGTCGTGCTCCTGGGTAGTGTATGTCTAGACTGTTGCACTAATACACCTCTCCATTTTTAGTTAGTGCCAGATAGTTCTGGCACTTTTGGATATTACATACCATTCTCATTGTATATCATAATTTCTTGTATATTTCTTTCCTTTTATTTTCCCCATTACCGTTGTGCTCCTAATTACTCTACCCATCCTCACTCTAATTTAATTCTAAGGGCAGATAAGGTGGCACAATGGATAGAGCACTAGGCTTAAATTCAAGAGGACTGAAGATTGAATGTCATCTCAGTCACTTGACTGCAACTAGTTATGTGACCCTGGGCAAATCACTTAATCCTGAGCATTCGGATTCATATCTGGTCACTGGAACCAGATGGCTCTGGAGGAGAAAATTAAACGACTGACTAAACGCAAATTTAGTCTCTCAAATTCAGTTCTTGTTGTTGTCATGGTATCATCTCCCTGATATTGTGGTCTTTTTGAAAAATGAAATGTAAACATGTAATTTACTTCTTCCCTCTACCTTGCCTTCCTATTCCTTATCCACCCCAGAGAGTAGCTCCCTTATCCTCTTATGCTCTATCCACTGCACCACCTTAGTTTCCCCTATGAATGAGTTTTAACAGGAAGTACATATATACCTTGAGTCCATGTTTTCAAGACATTATGTACTTTTACTCTTTAATCATGTTACTTAGGACAATGCTATCTATGCCTGTGGTCAGTCATGTTAAACTAACTCAGGAGTAGATACTAAGTATTTGACATACACCAGCTAATAAAATTTCTTCAGAGTTTATAGTAGAACAGTGTCATAACCATGATACCCTAGGCCAGCTCTGATGCATGTTTGAGTATCACAGCATGTGAGTTGTTTCAATGATAGAATTCTGACAGATGTTTTGCCATAATCTTTGTGTCTGACCTGGTGATTTTTAGAAGCCTTGCATTTTATAACTTAAACTTTTATGAAAATTCTTGCAAACTTCACATTTCATCAAAATGAAAAACTGGGTTCCAGGGATTTACTTATTATATAATTTACTTACATATATATTTACTTACATACAGAGTTTATGTAGATAAGATGTCAAAGAATTATATTCAGGCAAATCAGTATCAATTGAATGTATCGAATTTTTATTAAAACTAACTTGACATTTGGAGAAAATTCAATTTTTCTCTTAAGACACCACTCATCCCTTCCATTTCACTTTTAGAACATATAGAGAAATGAGAGCATAGGAAGGAGCAATGACTCCATTGTAGAACTGCAGAGACCCAATAACTGAGCTGTAATCCAACCTAAGGCCCCAGATAACTGGGTAACATCAGGCAAGACTCATCATCTGCCTTGGTATCAGTCTTATACTCGATGAGTTGAGTGGGTTTGACCAGATTAACTGGGACTTCCCTTCCAGCTGGGATCTTTGGTATGGAATGGATGAGTTACTTCCATGGCCTGGGCCTCACTTTCTTCCTCTTTAAATTAAGGCCTTAGGGGCAGCTAGGCAGTGCAGTGAATAGAGCACCCATCCTGGAGTCAGGAGTAGCTGAGTTTAAATCCAGCCTCAGACACTTAATAATTACCTAGCTGTATGACCTTGGACACGCCACTTATCCCCATTGCCTTGCAAAAAAAATATATATTAAGGCCTTAGACAAAATCATTCTTAGACCCCTACTAGATTAAATCGATGATCTTTACAATTATTTAGGACAAACAATTATACGTTTTTGAGTCTCAGTTTCTTCTTATGGAAAAAATATAGGGATGGGATACATGAATTTTGACATCCCCTTGATCCCTATATTTAGGACTTGGATTCTGTGATTTTTTGTTTTGTTTTGTTTTTTAGGTTTTTGCAAGGCAAACGGGGTTAAGTGGCTTGCCCAAGGCCACACAGCTAGGTAATTATTAAGTGTCTGAGACTGGATTTGAACCCAGGTACTCCTGACTCCAAGGATGTTGCTTTATCCACTAACACCACCTAACCTCCCCATGGATACTGTGACTACTTCGGGGCTTTAATCAATGACTGAATATGGAGGGAATGAAGACAGCAGGTGGAGACCACATATTTGAGAAGACTGTCAATGACTCAAAGGAGAGAAGGACAGTTCTGTTCAGAACAGAATACTACAGTAAGAGACAAGTGGCAAACCTGCTTCA
>NW_027422381.1:0-120513 GCF_037893015.1 Macrotis lagotis
GAACGGCACGGCAAGGGGAAACAAGGCTAAGGCACGGCAACGCACGGCTAGGCAATGCACGGCAAGGCAAGGAAAGGGTAACGCAAGGCAAGGCACTGTCAAGCGAGGCAAGGCTAAGGCACGACAACGCAAGGCTAGGCAATGCACGGAAGGAAAGCAAAGAGTAACGGAAGGCAATGAAAGGAAGGGAAAGCAAGGCAAGGTAAGGGTAACGCAAGGCAAGGTACTTTGAGGCAAGGCAAGGCTGATGCACGACAACGCACGGCTAGGCAATTCACGGAAAGGCAAGGAAAGGGTAACGCATGGCAAGGCACGGTCAGGCGAGGCAAGGCTAAGGCACGACAACGCAAGGCTAGGCAATGCACGGAAGGCAAGCAAAGAGGAACAGAAGGCAAGGAAGGCTAGGGAAAGCAGGGAAAGGCAAGGGTAACGGAAGGAACGGCACGGTAAGGGCAAACAAGACTAAGGCACGACAACACAGGGCTAGGCAATGCAGGGCAAGGCAAGGAAACGGTAACGCAAGGCAAGGCACGGTTTGGGGAGGCAAAGCTAATGCACGACAACGCAAGGCTAGGCAGTGCACGGATGGCAAGGAAAGAGTAACGGAAGGAAAGGAAGGCAAGGCAAAGCAAGGCAAGGCAAGTGTAACAAAAGGCAAGGCACGGCAAGGGGAAACAAGGCTAAGGAACGGCAACGCACGGCTACGCAATGCACGGCCAGGCAAGGAAAGGGTAACGCAAGGCAAGGCACGGTAAGGCAAGACAAGGCTAATGCACGACAACGCACGGCTAGGCAATGCACGGCCAGGCAAGGAAAGGGTAACGCAAGGCAAGGCACGGTGAGGCAAGGCAAGGCAAATGCACGACAACGCACGGCTAGGCAATGCACGGCAAGGCAAGGAAAGGGTAACGCAAGGCAAGGCACGGTCAGGCGAGGCAAGGCTAAGGCACGACAACGCAAGGCTAGGCAATGAACGGAAGGCAAGCAAAGAGTAACGGAAGGCAAGGAAGGCAAGGGAAAGCAAGGGAAGGCAAGGGCAACGAAAGGAACGGCACGGTAAGGGGAAACAAAGCTAAGGCACGACAATGCAGGGCTAGGCAATGCACGGCAAGGCAAGGAAAGGGTAACGCAAGGCAAAGCACGGTGAGGCAAGACAAGGCTGATGCACGACAACGCACGGCTAGGCAATGCACGGAAGGCAAGCAAAGAGTAACGGAAGGCAAGGAAGGCAAGGGAAAGCAAGGCAAGGCAAGGGTAACAGAAGGAACGCCACGGCAAGGGGAAATAAGGCTAAGGCACGGCAACGCACGGCTAGGCAATGCACGGCAAGTCAAGGAAAGGGTAACGCAAGGCAAGGCACGGTGAGGCAAGGCAAGGCTGATGCACGACAACGCACGGCTAGGCAATGCACGGCAAGGCAAGGAAAGGGTAACGCAAGGCAAGGCACGGTCAGGCGAGGCAAGGCTAAGGCACGACAACGCAAGGCTGGGTAATGCACGGCAAGGCAAGGAAAGGGTAACGCAAGGAAAGGCACGGTAAGGCGCGGCAAGGCTAAGGCACGACAACGCAAGGCTAGGCAATAAACGGAAGGCAAGCAAAGAGTAATGGTAGGCAAGGAAGGCAAGGGAAAGCAGGGGAAGGCAAGGGTAACGGAAGGAACGGCACCGTAAGGGGAAACAAGGCTAAGGCACGACAACGCAGGGCTAGCCAATGCACGGCAAGGAAAGGAAAGGGTAACGCAAGGCTAGGCACCGTTACGCGAGGCAAGGCTAAGGCACGACAACGCAAGGCTAGGCAATGCACGGCAAGGCAAGGAAAGGGTAACGCAAGGCAAGGCACGGTGAGGCAAGGCAAGGCTAATGCACGACAACGCAAGGCTAGGCAGTGCACGGCTAGGCAAGGAAAGAGTAACAGAAGGAAAGGAAGGCAAGGCAAAGCAAGGCAAGGCGAGTGTAACAAAAGGCACGGCACCGCAAGGGGAAACAAGGCTAAGGCACGGCAACGCACGGCTAGGCAATGCACGGCAAGGCAAGGAAAGGGTAACGCAAGGCAAGGCACGGTGAGGCAAGGCAAGGCTAATGCACAACAACGCACGTCTAGGCAATGCACGGCAAGGCAAGGAACGGGAAACGCAAGGGAAGTCACGGTCAGGCGAGGCAAGGCTAAGGCACGACAACGCAAGGCTAGGCAATGCACGGAAGGTAAGCAAAGAGTAACGGAAGGCAAGGAAGGCAAGGGAAAGCAAGGCAAGTTAAGGGTAAGGGAAGGAACGGCACGGCAAGGGGAAACAAGGCTAAGGCACGACAAAGCAAGCTAGGCAATGCACGGCAAGGCAAGGAAAGGGTAACGCAAGGCAAGGCACGATCAGGCGAGGCAAGGCTAATGCACGACAACGCAAGGCTAGGCAGTGCACGGCTAGGCAAGGAAAGAGTAACAGAAGGTAAGGAATGCAAGGGAAAGCAAGGCAAGGCAAGAGTAACGGAAGGAACGGCACGGCAAGGGGAAACAAGGCTAAGGCACGGCAACGCACGGCTAGGAAATGCACGGCAAGGCAAGGAAAGGGTATCGCAAGGCAAGGCACGGTGAGGCAAGGCAAGGCTGATGCACGACAACGCACGGCTAGGCAATGCACGGCAAGGCAAGGAAAGGGCAACTCAAGGCAAGGCAGGGTCAGGCGAGGCAAGGCTAAGGCACGACAACGCAAGGCTAGGCAATGCACGGAAGGCAAGCAAAGAGTAACGGAAGGCAAGGAAGGCAAGGGAAAGCAGGGGAAGGCAAGGGTAACGAAAGGAACGGCACGGTAAGGGGAAACAAGGCTAAGGCACGACAACACAGGGCTAGGCAATGCAGGGCAAGGCAAGGAAAGGGTAACGCAAGGCAAGCCACGGTGAGGCAAGACAAGGCTAATGCACGACAACGCAAGGCTAGGCAATGCACGGAAGGCAAGCAAAGAGTAACGGAAGGCAAGGAAGGCAAGGGAAAGCAAGGCAAGGCAAGGGTAACAGAAGGAACGGCACGGCAAGGGGAAACAAGGCTAAGGCACGGCAACGCACGGCTAGGCAATGCACGGCAAGGCAAGGAACGGGAAACGCAAGGGAAGTCACGGTCAGGCGAGGCAAGGCTAAGGCACGACAACGGAAGGCTAGGCAATGCACGGAAGGTAAGCAAAGAGTAACGGAAGGCAAGGAAGGCAAGGGAAAGCAAGGGAAGGCAAGGGCAACGAAAGGAACGGCACGGAAAGGGGAAACAAAGCTAAGGCACGACAATGCAGGGCTAGGCAATGCACGGCAAGGCAAGGAAAGGGTAACGCAAGGCAAAGCACGGTGAGGCAAGACAAGGCAAATGCACGACAACGCAAGGCTAGGCAATGCACGGAAGGCAAGCAAAGAGTAACGGAAGGCAAGGAAGGCAAGGGAAAGCAAGGCAAGGCAAGGGTAACAGAAGGAACGGCACGGCAAGGGGAAACAAGGCTAAGGCACGGCAACGCACGGCTAGGCAATGCACGGCAAGGCAAGGAAAGGGTATCGCAAGGCAAGGCACGGTGAGGCAAGGCAAGGCTGATGCACGACAACGCACGGCTAGGCAATGCACGGCAAGGCAAGAAAAGGGTAACGCAAGGCAAGGCACGGTCAGGCGAGGCAAGGCTAAGACACGACAACGCAAGGCTAGGCAATGCACGGCAAGGCAAGGAAAGGGTAACGCAAGGCAAGGCACGGTAAGGCGCGGCAAGGCTAAGGCACGACAACGCAAGGCTAGGCAATAAACGGAAGGCAAGCAAAGAGTAACGGATGGCAAGGAAGGCAAGGGAAAGCAGGGGAAGCCAAGGGTAACGGAAGGAACGGCACGGTAAGGGCAAACAAGACTAAGGCACGACAACACAGGGCTAGGCAATGCAGGGCAAGGCAAGGAAATGGTAACGCAAGGCAAGGCACGGTTTGGGGAGGCAAAGCTAATGCACGACAACGCAAGGCTAGGCAGTGCACGGCTAGGCAAAGAAAGAGTAACGGAAGGAAAGGAAGGCAAGGCAAAGCAAGGCAAGGCAAGTGTAACAAAAGGCAAGGCACGGCAAGGGGAAACAAGGCTAAGGAACGGCAACGCACGGCTACGCAATGCACGGCCAGGCAAGGAAAGGGTAACGCAAGGCATGGCACGGTAAGGCAAGACAAGGCTAATGCACGACAACGCACGGCTAGGCAATGCACGGCCAGGCAAGGAAAGGGTAACGCAAGGCAAGGCACGGTGAGGGAAGGCAAGGCAAATGCACGACAACTCACGGCTAGGCAATGCACGGCAAGGCAAGGAAAGGGTAACGCAAGGCAAGGCACGGTCAGGCGAGGCAAGGCTAAGGCGCGACAACGCAAGACTAGGCAATGAACGGAAGGTAAGCAAAGGGTAACGGAAGGCAAGGAAGGCAAGGGAAAGCAAGGGAAGGCAAGGGCAACGAAAGGAACGGCACGGTAAGGGGAAACAAAGCTAAGGCACGACAATGCAGCGCTAGGCAATGCACGGCAAGGCAAGGAAAGGGTAACGCAAGGCAAAGCACGGTGAGGCAAAACAAGGCAAATGCACGACAACGCACGGCTAGGCAATGCACGGCAAGGCAAGGAAAGGGTAACTCAAGGCAAGGCACGGTCAAACGAGGCAAGGCTAAGGCACGACAACGCAAGGCTAGGCAATGCACGGAAGGCAAGCAAAGAGTAACGGAAGGCAAGGAAGGCAAGGGAAAACAGGGGAAGGCAAGGGTAACGAAAGGAACGGCACGGTAAGGGGAAACAAGGCTAAGGCACGACAACACAGGGCTAGGCAATGCAGGGCAAGGCAAGGAAAGGGTAACGCAAGGCAAGCCACGGTTTGGGGAGGAAGGCGCATGCACGACAACGCAAGGCTAGGCAATGCACGGAAGGCAAGCAAAGAGTAACGGAAGGCAAGGAAGGCAAGGGAAAGCAAGGCAAGAGAGGGTAACGGAAGGAACGGCACGGCAAGGGGAAACAAGGCTAAGGCACGGCAACGCACGGCTAGGCAATGCACGGCCAGGCAAGGAAAGGGTAACGCAAGGCAAGGCACGGTGAGGCAAGGCAAGGCAAATGCACGACAACGCACGGCTAGGCAATGCACGGCAAGGCAATGAAAGGGTAACGCAAGGCAAGGCACGGTCAGGCGAGGCAAGGCTAAGGCACGACAACGCAAGGCTAGGCAATGCACGGAAGGCAAGCAAAGAGTAACGGAAGGCAAGGAAGGCAAGGGAAAGCAGGGGAAGGCAAGGGTAACGAAAGGAACGGCACGGTAAGGGGAAACAAGGCTAAGGCACGACAACACAGGGCTAGGCAATGCAGGGCAAGGCAAGGAAAGGGTAATGCAAAGCAAGGCACGGTTCGGGGAGGAAGGCGAATGCACGACAACGCAAGGCTAGGCAATGCACGGAAGGCAAGCAAAGAGTAACGGAAGGCAAGGAAGGCAAGGGAAAGCAGGGGAAGGCAAGGGTAACGGAAGGAACGGCACGGTAAGGGGAAACAAGGCTAAGGCACGGCAACGCAGGGCTAGCCAATGCACGGTAAGGAAAGAAAGGGTAACGCAAGGCAAGGCACCGTTACGCGAGGCAAGGCTAAGGCACGACAACGCAAGGCTAGGCAATTCACGGAAGGCAAGCAAAGAGTAACGGAAGGCAAGGAAGGCAAGGGAAAGCAAGGCAAGGCAAGGGTAACGGAAGGAACGGCACGGCAAGGGGAAACAAGGCTAAGGCACGGCAACGCACGGCTAGGCAATGCACGGCAAGGCAAGGAAAGGGTAACGCAAGGCAAGGCACTGTCAGGCGAGGCAAGGCTAAGGCACGACAACGCAAGGCTAGGCAATGCACGGAAGGAAAGCAAAGAGTAACGGAAGTCAATGAAAGGAAGGTAAAGCAAGGCAAGGTAAGGGTAACGCAAGGCAAGGCACTTTGAGGCAAGGCAAGGCTGATGCACGACAACGCACGGCTAGGCAATTCACGGCAAGGCAAGGAAAGGGTAATGCATGGCAAGGCACGGTCAGGCGAGGCAAGGCTAAGGCACGAAAACGCAAGGCTAGGCAATGCACGGAAGGCAAGCAAAGAGGAACGGAAGGCAAGGAAGGCTAGGGAAAGCAGGGAAAGGCAAGGGTAACGGAAGGAACGGCACGGTAAGGGCAAACAAGACTAAGGCACGACAACACAGGGCTAGGCAATGCAGGGCAAGGCAAGGAAACGGTAACGCAAGGCAAGGCACGGTTTGGGGAGGCAAAGCTAATGCACGACAACGCAAGGCTAGGCAGTGCACGGCTAGGCAAGGAAAGAGTAACGGAAGGAAAGGAAGGCAAGGCAAAGCAAGGCAAGGCAAGTGTAACAAAAGGCAAGGCACGGCAAGGGGAAACAAGGCTAAGGAACGGCAACGCACGGCTACGCAATGCACGGCCAGGCAAGGAAAGGGTAACGCAAGGCAAGGCACGGTAAGGCAAGACAAGGCTAATGCACGACAACGCACGGCTAGGCAATGCACGGCCAGGCAAGGAAAGGGTAACGCAAGGCAAGGCACGGTGAGGCAAGGCAAGGCAAATGCACGACAACGCACGGCTAGGCAATGCACGGCAAGGCAAGGAAAGGGTAACGCAAGGCAAGGCACTGTCAGGCGAGGCAAGGCTAAGGCACGACAACGCAAGGCTAGGCAATGAACGGAAGGCAAGCAAAGAGTAACGGAAGGAAAGGAAGGCAAGGGAAAGCAAGGGAAGGCAAGGGCAACGAAAGGAACGGCACGGTAAGGGGAAACAAAGCTAAGGCACGACAATGCAGGGCTAGGCAATGCACGGCAAGGCAAGGAAAGGGTAACGCAAGGCAAAGCACGGTGAGGCAAGACAAGGCTGATGCACGACAACGCACGGCTAGGCAATGCACGGAAGGCAAGCAAAGAGTAACGGAAGGCAAGGAAGGCAAGGGAAAGCAAGGCAAGGCAAGGGTAACAGAAGGAACGCCACGGCAAGGGGAAACAAGGCTAAGGCACGGCAACGCACGGCTAGGCAATGCACGGCAAGGCAAGGAAAGGGTATCGCAAGGCAAGGCACGGTGAGGCAAGGCAAGGCTGATGCACGACAACGCACGGCTAGGCAATGCACGGCAAGGCAAGGAAAGGGCAACTCAAGGCAAGGCAGGGTCAGGCGAGGCAAGGCTAAGGCACGACAACGCAAGGCTAGGCAATGCACGGAAGGCAAGCAAAGAGTAACGGAAGGCAAGGAAGGCAAGGGAAAGCAGGGGAAGGCAAGGGTAACGAAAGGAACGGCACGGTAAGGGGAAACAAGGCTAAGGCACGACAACACAGGGCTAGGCAATGCAGGGCAAGGCAAGGAAAGGGTAACGCAAGGCAAGCCACGGTTTGGGGAGGAAGGCGCATGCACGACAACGCAAGGCTAGGCAATGCACGGAAGGCAAGCAAAGAGTAACGGAAGGCAAGGAAGGCAAGGGAAAGCAAGGCAAGGCAAGGGTAACAGAAGGAACGGCACGGCAAGGGGAAATAAGGCTAAGGCACGGCAACGCACGGCTAGGCAATGCACGGCAAGGCAAGGAACGGGAAACGCAAGGGAAGTCACGGTCAGGCGAGGCAAGGCTAAGGCACGACAACGCAAGGCTAGGCAATGCACGGAAGGTAAGCAAAGAGTAACGGAAGGCAAGGAAGGCAAGGGAAAGCAAGGGAAGGCAAGGGCAACGAAAGGAACGGCACGGTAAGGGGAAACAAAGCTAAGGCACGACAATGCAGGGCTAGGCAATGCACGGCAAGGCAAGGAAAGGGTAACGCAAGGCAAAGCACGGTGAGGCAAGACAAGGCAAATGCACGACAACGCAAGGCTAGGCAATGCACGGAAGGCAAGCAAAGAGTAACGGAAGGCAAGGAAGGCAAGGGAAAGCAAGGCTAGGCAAGGGTAACAGAAGGAACGGCACGGCAAGGGGAAACAAGGCTAAGGCACGGCAACGCACGGCTAGGCAATGCACGGCAAGGCAAGGAAAGGGTATCGCAAGGCAAGGCACGGTGAGGCAAGGCAAGGCTGATGCACGACAACGCACGGCTAGGCAATGCACGGCAAGGCAAGGAAAGGGTAACGCAAGGCAAGGCACGGTCAGGCGAGGCAAGGCTAAGACACGACAACGCAAGGCTAGGCAATGCACGGCAAGGCAAGGAAAGGGTAACGCAAGGCAAGGCACGGTAAGGCGCGGCAAGGCTAAGGCACGACAACGCAAGGCTAGGCAATAAACGGAAGGCAAGCAAAGAGTAACGGATGGCAAGGAAGGCAAGGGAAAGCAGGGGAAGCCAAGGGTAACGGAAGGAACGGCACGGTAAGGGCAAACAAGACTAAGGCACGACAACACAGGGCTAGCCAATGCAGGGCAAGGCAAGGAAATGGTAACGCAAGGCAAGGCACGGTTTGGGGAGGCAAAGCTAATGCACGACAACGCAAGGCTAGGCAGTGCACGGCTAGGCAAAGAAAGAGTAACGGAAGGAAAGGAAGGCAAGGCAAAGCAAGGCAAGGCAAGTGTAACAAAAGGCAAGGCACGGCAAGGGGAAACAAGGCTAAGGAACGGCAACGCATGGCTACGCAATGCACGGCCAGGCAAGGAAAGGGTAACGCAAGGCATGGCACGGTAAGGCAAGACAAGGCTAATGCACGACAACGCACGGCTAGGCAATGCACGGCCAGGCAAGGAAAGGGTAACGCAAGGCAAGGCACGGTGAGGGAAGGCAAGGCAAATGCACGACAACTCACGGCTAGGCAATGCACGGCAAGGCAAGGAAAGGGTAACGCAAGGCAAGGCACGGTCAGGCGAGGCAAGGCTAAGGCGCGACAACGCAAGACTAGGCAATGAACGGAAGGTAAGCAAAGGGTAACGGAAGGCAAGGAAGGCAAGGGAAAGCAAGGGAAGGCAAGGGCAACGAAAGGAACGGCACGGTAAGGGGAAACAAAGCTAAGGCACGACAATGCAGCGCTAGGCAATGCACGGCAAGGCAAGGAAAGGGTAACGCAAGGCAAAGCACGGTGAGGCAAAACAAGGCAAATGCACGACAACGCACGGCTAGGCAATGCACGGCAAGGCAAGGAAAGGGTAACTCAAGGCAAGGCACGGTCAAGCGAGGCAAGGCTAAGGCACGACAACGCAAGGCTAGGCAATGCACGGAAGTCAAGCAAAGAGTAACGGAAGGCAAGGAAGGCAAGGGAAAACAGGGGAAGGCAAGGGTAACGAAAGGAACGGCACGGTAAGGGGAAACAAGGCTAAGGCACGACAACACAGGGCTAGGCAATGCAGGGCAAGGCAAGGAAAGGGTAACGCAAGGCAAGCCACGGTTTGGGGAGGAAGGCGCATGCACGACAACGCAAGGCTAGGCAATGCACGGAAGGCAAGCAAAGAGTAACGGAAGGCAAGGAAGGCAAGGGAAAGCAAGGCAAGAGAGGGTAACGGAAGGATCGGCACGGCAAGGGGAAACAAGGCTAAGGCACGGCAACGCACGGCTAGGCAATGCACGGCCAGGCAAGGAAAGGGTAACGCAAGGCAAGGCACGGTGAGGCAAGGCAAGGCAAATGCACGACAACGCACGGCTAGGCAATGCACGGCAAGGCAATGAAAGGGTAACGCAAGGCAAGGCACGGTCAGGCGAGGCAAGGCTAAGGCACGACAACGCAAGGCTAGGCAATGCACGGAAGGCAAGCAAAGAGTAACGGAAGGCAAGGAAGGCAAGGGAAAGCAGGGGAAGGCAAGGGTAACGAAAGGAACGGCACGGTAAGGGGAAACAAGGCTAAGGCACGACAACACAGGGCTAGGCAATGCAGGGCAAGGCAAGGAAAGGGTAATGCAAAGCAAGGCACGGTTCGGGGCGGAAGGCGAATGCACGACAACGCAAGGCTAGGCAATGCACGGAAGGCAAGCAAAGAGTAACGGAAGGCAAGGAAGGCAAGGGAAAGCAGGGGAAGGCAAGGGTAACGGAAGGAACGGCACGGCAAGGGGAAACAAGGCTAAGGCACGGCAACGCACGGCTAGGCAATGCACGGCAAGGCAAGGAAAGGGTAAGGCAAGGCAAGGCACTGTCAGGCGAGGCAAGGCTAAGGCACGACAACGCAAGGCTAGGCAATGCACGGAAGGAAAGCAAAGAGTAACGGAAGTCAATGAAAGGAAGGTAAAGCAAGGCAAGGTAAGGGTAACGCAAGGCAAGGCACTTTGAGGCAAGGCAAGGCTGATGCACGACAACGCACGGCTAGGCAATTCACGGAAAGGCAAGGAAAGGGTAACGCATGGCAAGGCACGGTCAGGCGAGGCAAGGCTAAGGCACGACAACGCAAGGCTAGGCAATGCACGGAAGGCAAGCAAAGAGGAACGGAAGGCAAGGAAGGCTAGGGAAAGCAGGGAAAGGCAAGGGTAACGGAAGGAACGGCACGGTAAGGGCAAACAAGACTAAGGCACGACAACACAGGGCTAGGCAATGCAGGGCAATGCAAGGAAACGGTAACGCAAGGCAAGGCACGGTTTGGGGAGGCAAAGCTAATGCACGACAACGCAAGGCTAGGCAGTGCACGGCTAGGCAAGGAAAGAGTAACGGAAGGAAAGGAAGGCAAGGCAAAGCAAGGCAAGGCAAGTGTAACAAAAGGCAAGGCACGGCAAGGGGAAACAAGGCTAAGGAACGGCAACGCACGGCTACGCAATGCACGGCCAGGCAAGGAAAGGGTAACGCAAGGCAAGGCACGGTAAGGCAAGACAAGGCTAATGCACGACAACGCACGGCTAGGCAATGCACGGCCAGGCAAGGAAAGGGTAACGCAAGGCAAGGCACGGTGAGGCAAGGCAAGGCAAATGCACGACAACGCACGGCTAGGCAATGCACGGCAAGGCAAGGAAAGGGTAACGCAAGGCAAGGCACGGTCAGGCGAGGCAAGGCTAAGGCACGACAACGCAAGGCTAGGCAATGAACGGAAGGCAAGCAAAGAGTAACGGAAGGCAAGGAAGGCAAGGGAAAGCAAGGGAAGGCAAGGGCAACGAAAGGAACGGCACGGTAAGGGGAAACAAAGCTAAGGCACGACAATGCAGGGCTAGGCAATGCACGGCAAGGCAAGGAAAGGGTAACGCAAGGCAAAGCACGGTGAGGCAAGACAAGGCTGATGCACGACAACGCACGGCTAGGCAATGCACGGAAGGCAAGCAAAGAGTAACGGAAGGCAAGGAAGGCAAGGGAAAGCAAGGCAAGGCAAGGGTAACAGGAGGAACGCCACGGCAAGGGGAAATAAGGCTAAGGCACGGCAACGCACGGCTAGGCAATGCACGGCAAGTCAAGGAAAGGGTAACGCAAGGCAAGGCACGGTGAGGCAAGGCAAGGCTGATGCACGACAACGCACGGCTAGGCAATGCACCGCAAGGCAAGGAAAGGGTAACGCAAGGCAAGGCACGGTCAGGCGAGGCAAGGCTAAGGCACGACAACGCAAGGCTAGGTAATGCACGGCAAGGCAAGGAAAGGGTAACGCAAGGCAAGGCACGGTAAGGCGCGGCAAGGCTAAGGCACGACAACGCAAGGCTAAGCAATAAACGGAAGGCAAGCAAAGAGTAATGGTAGGCAAGGAAGGCAAGGGAAAGCAGGGGAAGGCAAGGGTAACGGAAGGAACGGCACCGTAAGGGGAAACAAGGCTAAGGCACGACAACGCAGGGCTAGCCAATGCACGGCAAGGAAAGGAAAGGGTAACGCAAGGCAAGGCACCGTTACGCGAGGCAAGGCTAAGGCACGACAACGCAAGGCTAGGCAATGCACGGCAAGGCAAGGAAAGGGTAACGCAAGGCAAGGCACGGTAGGCGAGGCAAGGCTAAGGCACGACAACGCAAGGCTAGGCAATGCACGGAAGGCAAGGAAAGAGTAACGGAAGGCAAGGAAGGCAAGGCAAAGCAAGGCAAGGCAAGGGTAACGGAAGGCACGGCACGGCAAGGGGAAACAAGGCTAAGGCACGACAACGCAAGGCTAGGCAATGCACGGCAAGGCAAGGAAAGGGTAACGCAAGGCAAGGCACGGTGAGGAAAGGCAAGGCTAATGCACAACAACGCACGTCTAGGCAATGCACGGCAAGGCAAGGAACGGGAAACGCAAGGGAAGTCACGGTCAGGCGAGGCAAGGCTAAGGCACGACAACGCAAGGCTAGGCAATGCACGGAAGGTAAGCAAAGAGTAACGGAAGGCAAGGAAGGCAAGGGAAAGCAAGGCAAGTTAAGGGTAAGGGAAGGAACGGCACGGCAAGGGGAAACAAGGCTAAGGCACGACAAAGCAAGCTAGGCAATGCACGGCAAGGCAAGGAAAGGGTAACGCAAGGCAAGGCACGATCAGGCGAGGCAAGGCTAATGCACGACAACGCAAGGCTAGGCAGTGCACGGCTAGGCAAGGAAAGAGTAACAGAAGGTAAGGAATGCAAGGGAAAGCAAGGCAAGGCAAGAGTAACGGAAGGAACGGCACGGCAAGGGGAAGCAAGGCTAAGGCACGACAACGCAAGGCTAGGCAATGCACGGCAAGGCAAGGAAAGGGTAACGCAAGGCAAGGCACGGTGAGGCAAGGCAAGGCTAATGCACGACAACGCAAGGCTAGGCAGTGCACGGCTAGGCAAGGAAAGAGTAACAGAAGGAAAGGAAGGCAAGGCAAAGCAAGGCAAGGCAAGTGTAACAAAAGGCACGGCACCGCAAGGGGAAACAAGGGTAAGGCACGACAACGCAAGGTAGGCAATGCACGGCAAGGCAAGGAAAGGGTAACGCAAGGCAAGGCACGGTGAGGAAAGGCAAGGCTAATGCACAACAACGCACGTCTAGGCAATGCACGGCAAGGCAAGGAACGGGAAACGCAAGGGAAGTCACGGTCAGGCGAGGCAAGGCTAAGGCACGACAACGCAAGGCTAGGCAATGCACGGAAGGTAAGCAAAGAGTAACGGAAGGCAAGGAAGGCAAGGGAAAGCAAGGCAAGTTAAGGGTAAGGGAAGGAACGGCACGGCAAGGGGAAACAAGGCTAAGGCACGACAACGCAAGCTAGGCAAAGCACGGCAAGGCAAGGAAAGGGTAACGCAAGGCAAGGCACGGTCAGGCAAGGCAAGGCTAATGCACGACAACGCAAGGCTAGGCAGTGCACGGCTAGGCAAGGAACGAGTAACGGAAGGAATGGAAGGCAAGGCAAAGCAAGGCAAGGCAAGTGTAACAAAAGGCACGGCACGGCAAGGGGAAACAAGGCTAAGGCACGACAACGCAAGCTAGGCAATGCACGGCAAGGCAAGGAAAGGGTAACGCAAGGCAAGGCAGGGTCAGTCGAGGTAAGGCTAATGCACGACAACGCAAGGCTTGGCAGTGCACGGCTAGGCAAGGAAAGAGTAACAGAAGGAAAGGAAGGGAAGGCAAAGCAATGCAAGGCAAGTGAATCAAAAGGCACGGCACGGCAAGGGGAAACAAGGGTAAGGCACGACAACGCAAGCTAGGCAATGCACGGCAAGCAAGGAAAGGGTAACGCAAGCGAAGTCACGGTCAGGCGAGGCAAGGCCAAGGCACGACAACGCAAGGCTAGGCAATGCAGGTAAGGCAAGCAAAGAGTAACGGAAGGCAAGGAAGGCAAGGGAAAGCAAGGCATGGCAAGGTTAACGGAAGGAACGGCTCGGCAAGGGTAAACAAGGCTAAGGCACGGCTACGCACGGCTAGGCAATGCACGGCCAGGCAATGAAAGGGTAACGCAAGGCAAGGCACGGTGAGGCAAGGCAAGGCTAAGGCACGAAAACGCAAGGCTAGGCAGTGCACGGAAGGTAAGCAAAGAGTAACGGAAGGCAAGGAAGGCAAGGGAAAGCAAGGCAAGTTAAGGGTAAGGGAAGGAACGGCACGGCAAGGGGAAACAAGGCTAAGGCACGACAACGCAAGCTAGGCAATGCACGGCAAGGCAAGGAAAGGGAAACGCAAGGCAAGGCACGGTCAGTCGAGGCAAGGCTAATGCACGACAACGCAAGGCTTGGCAGTGCACGGCCAGGCAAGGAAAGCGTAACAGAAGGAAAGGAAGGCAAGGTAAAGCAATGCAAGGCAAGTGAAACAAAAGGCCCGGCACGGCATGGGGAAAAAAGGGTAAGGCACCACAACGCAAGCTAGGCAATGCACGGCAAGGCAAGGAAAGGGTAACTCAAGGCAAGGCACGGTGAGGCAAGGCAAGGCTAATGCACGACAACGCACGGCTAGGCAATGCACGGCAAGGCAAGGAAAGGGTAACGCAAGGCAAGGCACTGTCAGGCGAGGCAAGGCTAATGCACGACAACGCAAGACTAGGCAATGCACGGAAGGTAAGCAAAGAGTAACGGAAGGCAAGGAAGGCAAGGGAAAGCAAGGCAAGTTAAGGGTAAGGGAAGGAACGGCACGGCAAGGGGAAACAGGGCTAAGGCATGACAACGCAAGCTAGGCAATGCACAGCAAGTCAAGCAAAGGGTAACGCAAGGCAAGGCACGGTCAGGCAAGGCAAGGCTAATGCACGACAACGCAAGGCTAGGCAATGCACGGCAAGGCAAGGAAAGAGTAACAGAAGGCAAGGAATGCAAGGGAAAGCAAGGCAAGGCAAGAGTAACGGAAGGAACGGCACGGCAAGGGGAAGCAAGGCTAAGGCACGACAACGCAAGGCTAGGCAATGCACGGCAAGGCAAGGAAAGGGTAACGCAAGGCAAGGCACGGTTTGGGGAGGAAGGCGCATGCACGACAACGCAAGGCTAGGCAATGCACGGAAGGCAAGCAAAGAGTAACGGAAGGCAAGGAAGGCAAGGGAAAGCAAGGAAATAGAGGGTAACGGAAGGAACGGCACGGCAAGGGGAAACAAGGCTAAGGCACGGCAACGCACGGCTAGGCAATGCACGGCCAGGCAAGGAAAGGGTAACGCAAGGCAAGGCACGGTGAGGCAAGGCAAGGCAAATGCACGACAACGCACGGCTAGGCAATGCACGGCAAGGCAATGAAAGGGTAACGCAAGGCAAGCCACGGTTTGGGGAGGAAGGCGCATGCACGACAACGCAAGGCTAGGCAATGCACGGAAGGCAAGCAAAGAGTAACGGAAGGCAAGGAAGGCAAGGGAAAGCAGGGGAAGGCAAGGGTAACGAAAGGAACGGCACGGTAAGGGGAAACAAGGCTAAGGCACGACAACACAGGGCTAGGCAATGCAGGGCAAGGCAAGGAAAGGGTAATGCAAGGCAAGGCACGGTTCGGGGAGGAAGGCGAATGCACGACAACGCAAGGCTAGGCAATGCACGGAAGGCAAACAAAGAGTAACGGAAGGCAAGGAAGGCAAGGGAAAGCAGGGGAAGGCAAGGGTAACGGAAGGAACGGCACGGTAAGGGGAAACAAGGCTAAGGCACGGCAACGCAGGGCTAGCCAATGCACGGTAAGGAAAGAAAGGGTAACGCAAGGCAAGGCACCGTTACGCGAGGCAAGGCTAAGGCACGACAACGCAAGGCTAGGCAATTCACGGAAGGCAAGTAAAGAGTAACGGAAGGCAAGGAAGGCAAGGGAAAGCAAGGCAAGGCAAGGGTAACGGAAGGAACGGCACGGCAAGGGGAAACAAGGCTAAAGCACGGCAACGCACGGCTAGGCAATGCACGGCAAGGCAAGGAAAGGGTAACGCAAGGCAAGGCACTGTCAGGCGAGGCAAGGCTAAGGCACGACAACGCAAGGCTAGGCAATGCACGGAAGGAAAGCAAAGAGTAACGGAAGTCAATGAAAGGAAGGGAAAGCAAGGCAAGGTAAGGGTAACGCAAGGCAAGGCACTTAGAGGCAAGGCAAGGCTGATGCACGACAACGCACGGCTAGGCAATTCACGGCAAGGCAAGGAAAGGGTAACGCATGGCAAGGCACGGTCAGGCGAGGCAAGGCTAAGGCACGACAACGCAAGGCTAGGCAATGCACGGAAGGCAAGCAAAGAGGAACGGAAGGCAAGGAAGGCTAGGGAAAGCAGGGAAAGGCAAGGGTAACGGAAGGAACGGCACGGTAAGGGCAAACAAGACTAAGGCACGACAACACAGGGCTAGGCAATGCAGGGCAAGGCAAGGAAATGGTAACGCAAGGCAAGGCACGGTTTGGGGAGGCAAAGCTAATGCACGACAACGCAAGGCTAGGCAGTGCACGGCTAGGCAAGGAAAGAGTAACGGAAGGAAAGGAAGGCAAGGCAAAGCAAGGCAAGGCAAGTGTAACAAAAGGCAAGGCACGGCAAGGGGAAACAAGGCTAAGGAACGGCAACGCACGGCTACGCAATGCACGGCCAGGCAAGGAAAGGGTAACGCAAGGCAAAGCACGGTGAGGCAAGACAAGGCTGATGCACGACAACGCACGGCTAGGCAATGCACGGAAGGCAAGCAAAGAGTAACGGAAGGCAAGGAAGGCAAGGGAAAGCAAGGAAAGGCAAGGGTAACAGAAGGAACGGCACGGCAAGGGGAAACAAGGCTAAGGCACGGCAACGCACGGCTAGGCAATGCACGGCAAGGCAAGGAAAGGGTATCGCAAGGCAAGGCACGGTGAGGCAAGGCAAGGCTGATGCACGACAACGCACGGCTAGGCAATGCACGGCAAGGCAAGGAAAGGGCAACTCAAGGAAAGGCAGGGTCAGGCGAGGCAAGGCTAAGGCACGACAACGCAAGGCTAGGCAATGCACGGAAGGCAAGCAAAGAGTAACGGAAGGCAAGGAAGGCAAGGGAAAGCAGGGGAAGGCAAGGGTAACGAAAGGAACGGCACGGTAAGGGGAAACAAGGCTAAGGCACGACAACACAGGGCTAGGCAATGCAGGGCAAGGCAAGGAAAGGGTAACGCAAGGCAAGCCACGGTTTGGGGAGGAAGGCGCATGCACGACAACGCAAGGCTAGGCAATGCACGGAAGGCAAGCAAAGAGTAACGGAAGGAAAGGAAGGCAAGGCAAAGCAAGGCAAGGCAAGTGTAACAAAAGGCAAGGCACGGCAAGGGGAAACAAGGCTAAGGAACGGCAACGCACGGCTACGCAATGCACGGCCAGGCAAGGAAAGGGTAACGCAAGGCAAGGCACGGTAAGGCAAGACAAGGCTAATGCACGACAACGCACGGCTAGGCAATGCACGGCCAGGCAAGGAAAGGGTAACGCAAGGCAAGGCACGGTGAGGCAAGGCAAGGCAAATGCACGACAACGCACGGCTAGGCAATGCACGGCAAGGCAAGGAAAGGGTAACGCAAGGCAAGGCACGGTCAGGCGAGGCAAGGCTAAGGCACGACAACGCAAGGCTAGGCAATGAACGGAAGGCAAGCAAAGAGTAACGGAAGGCAAGGAAGGCAAGGGAAAGCAAGGGAAGGCAAGGGCAACGAAAGGAACGGCACGGTAAGGGGAAACAAAGCTAAGGCACGACAATGCAGGGCTAGGCAATGCACGGCAAGGCAAGGAAAGGGTAACGCAAGGCAAAGCACGGTGAGGCAAGACAAGGCAAATGCACGACAACGCAAGGCTAGGCAATGCACGGAAGGCAAGCAAAGAGTAATGGTAGGCAAGGAAGGCAAGGGAAAGCAGGGGAAGGCAAGGGTAACGGAAGGAACGGCACCGTAAGGGGAAACAAGGCTAAGGCACGACAACGCAGGGCTAGCCAATGCACGGCAAGGAAAGGAAAGGGTAACGCAAGGCAAGGCACCGTTACGCGAGGCAAGGCTAAGGCACGACAACGCAAGGCTAGGCAATGCACGGAAGGCAAGCAAAGAGTAACGGAAGGCAAGGAAGGCAAGGGAAAGCAAGGCAAGGCAAGGGTAACGGAAGAACGGCACGGCAAGGGGAAAGAAGGCTAAGGCA
Source organism: Macrotis lagotis (assembly GCF_037893015.1). Taxonomy (NCBI): domain Eukaryota; kingdom Metazoa; phylum Chordata; class Mammalia; order Peramelemorphia; family Peramelidae; genus Macrotis; species Macrotis lagotis. The sequence goes on from NW_027422381.1 coordinate 17,804, forward strand.
CGGCAACGCACGGCTAGGCAATGCACGGCAAGGCAAGGAAAGGGTAACGCAAGGCAAGGCACTGTCAGGCGAGGCAAGGCTAAGGCACGACAACGCAAGGCTAGGCAATGCACGGAAGGAAAGCAAAGAGTAACGGAAGGCAATGAAAGGAAGGGAAAGCAAGGCAAGGTAAGGGTAACGCAAGGCAAGGCACGGTGAGGCAAGGCAAGGCTGATGCACGACAACGCACGGCTAGGCAATTCACGGCAAGGCAAGGAAAGGGTAACGCAAGGCAAGGCACGGTCAGGCGAGGCAAGGCTAAGGCACGACAACGCAAGGCTAGGCAATGCACGGAAGGCAAGCAAAGAGGAACGGAAGGCAAGGAAGGTTAGGGAAAGCAGGGAAAGGCAAGGGTAACGGAAGGAACGGCACGGTAAGGGCAAACAAGACTAAGGCACGACAACACAGGGCTAGGCAGTGCACGGCTAGGCAAGGAAAGAGTAACGGAAGGAAAGGAAGGCAAGGCAAAGCAAGGCAAGGCAAGTGTAACAAAAGGCAAGGCACGGCAAGGGGAAACAAGGCTAAGGAACGGCAACGCACGGCTACGCAATGCACGGCCAGGCAAGGAAAGGGTAACGCAAGGCAAGGCACGGTAAGGCAAGACAAGGCTAATGCACGACAACGCACGGCTAGGCAATGCACGGCCAGGCAAGGAAAGGGTAACGCAAGGCAAGGCACGGTGAGGCAAGGCAAGGCAAATGCACGACAACGCACGGCTAGGCAATGCACGGCAAGGCAAGGAAAGGGTAACGCAAGGCAAGGCACGGTCAGGCGAGGCAAGGCTAAGGCACGACAACGCAAGGCTAGGCAATGAACGGAAGGCAAGCAAAGAGTAACGGAAGGCAAGGAAGGCAAGGGAAAGCAAGGGAAGGCAAGGGCAACGAAAGGAACGGCACGGTAAGGGGAAACAAGGCTAAGGCACGACAACACAGGGCTAGGCAATGCAGGGCAAGGCAAGGAAAGGGTAACGCAAGGCAAGCCACGGTTTGGGGAGGAAGGCGCATGCACGACAACGCAAGGCTAGGCAATGCACGGAAGGCAAGCAAAGAGGAACGGAAGGCAAGGAAGGCTAGGGAAAGCAGGGAAAGGCAAGGGTAACGGAAGGAACGGCACGGTAAGGGCAAACAAGTCTAAGGCACGACAACACAGGGCTAGGCAATGCAGGGCAAGGCAAGGAAATGGTAACGCAAGGCAAGGCACGGTTTGGGGAGGCAAAGCTAATGCACGACAACGCAAGGCTAGGCAGTGCACGGCTAGGCAAGGAAAGAGTAACGGAAGGAAAGGAAGGCAAGGCAAAGCAAGGCAAGGCAAGTGTAACAAAAGGCAAGGCACGGCAAGGGGAAACAAGGCTAAGGAACGGCAACGCACGGCTACGCAATGCACGGCCAGGCAAGGAAACGGTAACGCAAGGCAAGGCACGGTAAGGCAAGACAAGGCTAATGCACGACAACGCACGGCTAGGCAATGCACGGCCAGGCAAGGAAAGGGTAACGCAAGGCAAGGCACGGTGAGGCAAGGCAAGGCAAATGCACGACAACGCACGGCTAGGCAATGCACGGCAAGGCAAGGAAAGGGTAACGCAAGGCAAGGCACGGTCAGGCGAGGCAAGGCTAAGGCACGACAACGCAAGGCTAGGCAATGAACGGAAGGCAAGCAAAGAGTAACGGAAGGCAAGGAAGGCAAGGGAAAGCAAGGGAAGGCAAGGGTAACGAAAGGAACGGCACGGTAAGGGGAAACAAAGCTAAGGCACGACAATGCAGGGCTAGGCAATGCACGGCAAGGCAAGGAAAGGGTAACGCAAGGCAAAGCACGGTGAGGCAAGACAAGGCAAATGCACGACAACGCAAGGCTAGGCAATGCACGGAAGGCAAGCAAAGAGTAACGGAAGGCAAGGAAGGCAAGGGAAAGCAAGGCAAGGCAAGGGTAACAGAAGGAACGGCACGGCAAGGGGAAACAAGGCTAAGGCACGGCAACGCACGGCTAGGCAATGCACGGCAAGGCAAGGAAAGGGTATCGCAAGGCAAGGCACGGTGAGGCAAGGCAAGGCTGATGCACGACAACGCACGGCTAGGCAATGCACGGCAAGGCAAGGAAAGGGCAACTCAAGGCAAGGCAGGGTCAGGCGAGGCAAGGCTAAGGCACGACAACGCAAGGCTAGGCAATGCACGGAAGGCAAGCAAAGAGTAACGGAAGGCAAGGAAGGCAAGGGAAAGCAGGGGAAGGCAAGGGTAACGAAAGGAACGGCACGGTAAGGGGAAACAAGGCTAAGGCACGACAACACAGGGCTAGGCAATGCAGGGCAAGGCAAGGAAAGGGTAACGCAAGGCAAGCCACGGTTTGGGGAGGAAGGCGCATGCACGACAACGCAAGGCTAGGCAATGCACGGAAGGCAAGCAAAGAGTAACGGAAGGCAAGGAAGGCAAGGGAAAGCAAGGCAAGGCAAGGGTAACAGAAGGAACGGCACGGCAAGGGGAAATAAGGCTAAGGCACGGCAACGCACGGCTAGGCAATGCACGGCAAGTCAAGGAAAGGGTAACGCAAGGCAAGGCACGGTGAGGCAAGGCAAGGCTGATGCACGACAACGCACGGCTAGGCAATGCACGGCAAGGCAAGGAAAGGGTAACGCAAGGCAAGGCACGGTCAGGCGAGGCAAGGCTAAGGCACGACAACGCAAGCCTAGGTAATGCACGGCAAGGCAAGGAAAGGGTAACGCAAGGCAAGGCACGGTAAGGCGCGGCAAGGCTAAGGCACGACAACGCAAGGCTAGGCAATAAACGGAAGGCAAGCAAAGAGTAATGGTAGGCAAGGAAGGCAAGGGAAAGCAGGGGAAGGCAAGGGTAACGGAAGGAACGGCACCGTAAGGGGAAACAAGGCTAAGGCACGACAACACAGGGCTAGCCAATGCACGGCAAGGAAAGGAAAGGGTAACGCAAGGCAAGGCACCGTTACGCGAGGCAAGGCTAAGGCACGACAACGCAAGGCTAGGCAATGCACGGAAGGCAAGCAAAGAGTAACGGAAGGCAAGGAAGGCAAGGGAAAGCAAGGCAAGGCAAGGGTAACGGAAGAACGGCACGGCAAGGGGAAAGAAGGCTAAGGCACGGCAACGCACGGCTAGGCAATGCACGGCAAGGCAAGGAAAGGGTAACGCAAGGCAAGGCACTGTCAGGCGAGGCAAGGCTAAGGCACGACAACGCAAGGCTAGGCAATGCACGGAAGGAAAGCAAAGAGTAACGGAAGGCAATGAAAGGAAGGGAAAGCAAGGCAAGGTAAGGGTAACGCAAGGCAAGGCACGGTGAGGCAAGGCAAGGCTGATGCACGACAACGCACGGCTAGGCAATTCACGGCAAGGCAAGGAAAGGGTAACGCAAGGCAAGGCACGGTCAGGCGAGGCAAGGCTAAGGCACGACAACGCAAGGCTAGGCAATGCACGGAAGGCAAGCAAAGAGGAACGGAAGGCAAGGAAGGTTAGGGAAAGCAGGGAAAGGCAAGGGTAACGGAAGGAACGGCACGGTAAGGGCAAACAAGACTAAGGCACGACAACACAGGGCTAGGCAATGCACGGCTAGGCAAGGAAAGAGTAACGGAAGGAAAGGAAGGCAAGGCAAAGCAAGGCAAGGCAAGTGTAACAAAAGGCAAGGCACGGCAAGGGGAAACAAGGCTAAGGAACGGCAACGCACGGCTACGCAATGCACGGCCAGGCAAGGAAAGGGTAACGCAAGGCAAGGCACGGTAAGGCAAGACAAGGCTAATGCACGACAACGCACGGCTAGGCAATGCACGGCCAGGCAAGGAAAGGGTAACGCAAGGCAAGGCACGGTGAGGCAAGGCAAGGCAAATGCACGACAACGCACGGCTAGGCAATGCACGGCAAGGCAAGGAAAGGGTAACGCAAGGCAAGGCACGGTCAGGCGAGGCAAGGCTAAGGCACGACAACGCAAGGCTAGGCAATGAACGGAAGGCAAGCAAAGAGTAACGGAAGGCAAGGAAGGCAAGGGAAAGCAAGGGAAGGCAAGGGCAACGAAAGGAACGGCACGGTAAGGGGAAACAAAGCTAAGGCACGACAATGCAGGGCTAGGCAATGCACGGCAAGGCAAGGAAAGGGTAACGCAAGGCAAAGCACGGTGAGGCAAGACAAGGCAAATGCACGACAACGCAAGGCTAGGCAATGCACGGAAGGCAAGCAAAGAGTAACGGAAGGCAAGGAAGGCAAGGGAAAGCAAGGCAAGGCAAGGGTAACAGAAGGAACGGCACGGCAAGGGGAAACAAGGCTAAGGCACGGCAACGCACGGCTAGGCAATGCACGGCAAGGCAAGGAAAGGGTATCGCAAGGCAAGGCACGGTGAGGCAAGGCAAGGCTGATGCACGACAACGCACGGCTAGGCAATGCACGGCAAGGCAAGGAAAGGGTAACGCAAGGCAAGGCACGGTCAGGCGAGGCAAGGCTAAGGCACGACAACGCAAGGCTAGGCAATGCACGGCAAGGCAAGGAAAGGGTTACGCAAGGCAAGGCACGGTCAGGCGAGGCAAGGCTAAGGCACGACAACGCAAGGCTAGGCAATGAACGGAAGGTAAGCAAAGAGTAACGGAAGGCAAGGAAGGCACAGGAAAGCAAGGGAAGGCAAGGGCAACGAAAGGAACGGCACGGTAAGGGGAAACAAAGCTAAGGCACGACAATGCAGCGCTAGGCAATGCACGGCAAGGCAAGGAAAGGGTAACGCAAGGCAAAGCACGGTGAGGCAAGGCAAGGCAAATGCACGACAACGCACGGCTAGGCAATGCACGGCAAGGCAAGGAAAGGGTAACTCAAGGCAAGGCACGGTCAGGCGAGGCAAGGCTAAGGCACGACAACGCAAGGCTAGGCAATGCACGGAAGGCAAGCAAAGAGTAACGGAAGGCAAGGAAGGCAAGGGAAAGCAGGGGAAGGCAAGGGTAACGAAAGGAACGGCACGGTAAGGGGAAACAAGGCTAAGGCACGACAACACAGGGCTAGGCAATGCAGGGCAAGGCAAGGAAAGGGTAGCAAGGCAAGCCACGGTTTGGGGAGGAAGGCGCATGCACGACAACGCAAGGCTAGGCAATGCACGGAAGGCAAGCAAAGAGTAACGGAAGGCAAGGAAGGCAAGGGAAAGCAAGGCAAGGCAAGGGTAACAGAAGGAACGGCACGGCAAGGGGAAACAAGGCTAAGGCACGGCAACACACGGCTAGGCAATGCACGGCCAGGCAAGGAAAGGGTAACGCAAGGCAAGGCACGGTGAGGCAAGGCAAGGCAAATGCACGACAACGCACGGCTAGGCAATGCACGGCAAGACAAGGAAAGGGTAACGCAAGGCAAGGCACGGTCAGGCGAGGCAAGGCTAAGGCACGACAACGCAAGGCTAGGCAATGAACGGAAGGCAAGCAAAGAGTAACGGAAGGCAAGGAAGGCAAGGGAAAGCAGGGGAAGGCAAGGGTAACGAAAGGAACGGCACGGTAAGGGGAAACAAGGCTAAGGCACGACAACACAGGGCTAGGCAATGCAGGGCAAGGCAAGGAAAGGGTAATGCAAGGCAAGGCACGGTTCGGGGAGGAAGGCGAATGCACGACAACGCAAGGCTAGGCAATGCACGGCAAGGCAAGGAAAGGGTAACGCAAGGCAAGGCACTGTCAGGCGAGGCAAGGCTAAGGCACGACAACGCAAGGCTAGGCAATGCACGGAAGGAAAGCAAAGAGTAACGGAAGGCAATGAAAGGAAGGGAAAGCAAGGCAAGGTAAGGGTAACGCAAGGCAAGGCACGGTGAGGCAAGGCAAGGCTGATGCACGACAACGCACGGCTAGGCAATTCACGGCAAGGCAAGGAAAGGGTAACGCAAGGCAAGGCACGGTCAGGCGAGGCAAGTCTAAGGCACGACAACGCAAGGCTAGGCAATGCACGGAAGGCAAGCAAAGAGGAACGGAAGGCAAGGAAGGTTAGGGAAAGCAGGGAAAGGCAAGGGTAACGGAAGGAACGGCACGGTAAGGGCAAACAAGACTAAGGCACGACAATGCACGGCTAGGCAAGGAAAGAGTAACGGAAGGAAAGGAAGGCAAGGCAAAGCAAGGCAAGGCAAGTGTAACAGAAGGAACGGCACGGCAAGGGGAAACAAGGCTAAGGAACGGCAACGCACGGCTAGGCAATGCACGGCAAGGCAAGGAAAGGGTAACGCAAGGCAAGGCACGGTAAGGCAAGACAAGGCTAATGCACGACAACGCACGGCTAGGCAATGCACGGCAAGGCAAGGAAAGGGTAACGCAAGGCAAGGCACGGTGAGGCAAGGCAAGGCAAATGCACGACAACGCACGGCTAGGCAATGCACGGCAAGGCAAGGAAAGGGTAACGCAAGGCAAGGCACGGTCAGGCGAGGCAAGGCTAAGGCACGACAACGCAAGGCTAGGCAATGAACGGAAGGCAAGCAAAGAGTAACGGAAGGCAAGGAAGGCAAGGGAAAGCAGGGGAAGGCAAGGGTAACGAAAGGAACGGCACGGTAAGGGGAAACAAAGCTAAGGCACGACAATGCAGGGCTAGGCAATGCACGGCAAGGCAAGGAAAGGGTAACGCAAGGCAAAGCACGGTGAGGCAAGACAAGGCAAATGCACGACAACGCAAGGCTAGGCAATGCACGGAAGGCAAGCAAAGAGTAACGGAAGGCAAGGAAGGCAAGGGAAAGCAAGGCAAGGCAAGGGTAACAGAAGGAACGGCACGGCAAGGGGAAACAAGGCTAAGGCACGGCAACGCACGGCTAGGCAATGCACGCCAAGGCAAGGAAAGGGTATCGCAAGGCAAGGCACGGTGAGGCAAGGCAAGGCTGATGCACGACAACGCACGGCTAGGCAATGCACGGCAAGGCAAGGAAAGGGTAACGCAAGGCAAGGCACGGTCAGGCGAGGCAAGGCTAAGGCACGACAACGCAAGGCTAGGCAATGCACGGCAAGGCAAGGAAAGGGTTACGCAAGGCAAGGCACGGTCAGGCGAGGCAAGGCTAAGGCACGACAACGCAAGGCTAGGCAATGAACGGAAGGTAAGCAAAGAGTAACGGAAGGCAAGGAAGGCACAGGAAAGCAAGGGAAGGCAAGGGCAACGAAAGGAACGGCACGGTAAGGGCAAACAAGACTAAGGCACGACAACACAGGGCTAGGCAATGCAGGGCAAGGCAAGGAAATGGTAACGCAAGGCAAGGCACGGTTTGGGGAGGCAAAGCTAATGCACGACAACGCAAGGCTAGGCAGTGCACGGCTAGGCAAGGAAAGAGTAACGGAAGGAAAGGAAGGCAAGGCAAAGCAAGGCAAGGCAAGTGTAACAAAAGGCAAGGCACGGCAAGGGGAAACAAGGCTAAGGAACGGCAACGCACGGCTACGCAATGCACGGCCAGGCAAGGAAAGGGTAACGCAAGGCAAGGCACGGTAAGGCAAGACAAGGCTAATGCACGACAACGCAAGCTAGGCAATGCACGGCCAGGCAAGGAAAGGGTAACGCAAGGCAAGGCACGGAGAGGCAAGGCAAGGCAAATGCACGACAACGCACGGCTAGGCAATGCACGGCAAGGCAAGGAAAGGGTAACGCAAGGCAAGGCACGGTCAGGCGAGGCAAGGCTAAGGCACGACAACGCAAGGCTAGGCAATGAACGGAAGGCAAGCAAAGAGTAACGGAAGGCAAGGAAGGCAAGGGAAAGCAAGGGAAGGCAAGGGCAACGAAAGGAACGGCACGGTAAGGGGAAACAAAGCTAAGGCACGACAATGTAGCGCTAGGCAATGCACGGCAAGGCAAGGAAAGGTTAACGCAAGGCAAAGCACGGTGAGGCAAGACAAGGCAAATGCACGAAAACGCACGGCTAGGCAATGCACGGCAAGGCAAGGAAAGGGCAACTCAAGGCAAGGCACGGTCAGGCGAGGCAAGGCTAAGGCACGACAACGCAAGGCTAGGCAATGCACGGAAGGCAAGCAAAGAGTAACGGAAGGCAAGGAAGGCAAGGGAAAGCAGGGGAAGGCAAGGGTAACGAAAGGAACGGCACGGTAAGGGGAAACAAGGCTAAGGCACGACAACACAGGGCTAGGCAATGCAGGGCAAGGCAAGGAAAGGGTAACGCAAGGCAAGCCACGGTTTGGGGAGCAAGGCGCATGCACGACAACGCAAGGCTAGGCAATGCACGGAAGGCAAGCAAAGAGTAACGGAAGGCAAGGAAGGCAAGGGAAAGCAAGGCAAGGCAAGGGTAACAGCAGGAACGGCACGGCAAGGGGAAATAAGGCTAAGGCACGGCAACGCACGGCTAGGCAATGCACGGCAAGGCAAGGAAAGGGTAACGCAAGGCAAGGCACGGTGAGGCAAGGCAAGGCTGATGCACGACAACGCACGGCTAGGCAATGCACGGCAAGGCAAGGAAAGGGTAACGCAAGGCAAGGCACGGTCAGGCGAGGCAAGGCCAAGGCACGACAACGCAAGGCTAGGTAATGCACGGCAAGGCAAGGAAAGGGTAACGCAAGGCAAGGCACGGTAAGGCGCGGCAAGGCTAAGGCACGACAACGCAAGGCTAGGCAATAAACGGAAGGCAAGCAAAGAGTAATGGTAGGCAAGGAAGGCAAGGGAAAGCAGGGGAAGGCAAGGGTAACGGAAGGAACGGCACCGTAAGCGGAAACAAGGCTAAGGCACGACAACGCAGGGCTAGCCAATGCACGGCAAGGAAAGGAAAGGGTAACGCAAGGCAAGGCACCGTTACGCGAGGCAAGGCTAAGGCACGACAACGCAAGGCTAGGCAATGCACGGAAGGCAAGCAAAGAGTAACGGAAGGCAAGGAAGGCAAGGGAAAGCAAGGCAAGGCAAGGGTAACGGAAGAACGGCACGGCAAGGGGAAAGAAGGCTAAGGCACGGCAAAGCACGGCTAGGCAATGCACGGCAAGGCAAGGAAAGGGTAACGCAAGGCAAGGCACTGTCAGGCGAGGCAAGGCTAAGGCACGACAACGCAAGCCTAGGCAATGCACGGAAGGAAAGCAAAGAGTAACGGAAGGCAATGAAAGGAAGGGAAAGCAAGGCAAGGTAAGGGTAACGCAAGGCAAGGCACGGTGAGGCAAGGCAAGGCTGATGCACGACAACGCACGGCTAGGCAATTCACGGCAAGGCAAGGAAAGGGTAACGCAAGGCAAGGCACGGTCAGGCGAGGCAAGGCTAAGGCACGACAACGCAAGGCTAGGCAATGCACGGAAGGCAAGCAAAGAGGAACGGAAGGCAAGGAAGGCTAGGGAAAGCAGGGAAAGGCAAGGGTAACGGAAGGAACGGCACGGTAAGGGCAAAGAAGACTAAGGCACGACAACACAGGGCTAGGCAATGCAGGGCAAGGCAAGGAAATGGTAACGCAAGGCAAGGTACGGTTTGGGGAGGCAAAGCTAATGCACGACAACGCAAGGCTAGGCAGTGCACGGCTAGGCAAGGAAAGAGTAACGGAAGGAAAGGAAGGCAAGGCAAAGCAAGGCAAGGCAAGTTTAACAAAAGGCAAGGCACGGCAAGGGGAAACAAGGCTAAGGAACGGCAACGCACGGCTACGCAATGCACGGCCAGGCAAGGAAAGGGTAACGCAAGGCAAGGCACGGTGAGGCTAGGCAAGGCAAATGCACGGCAACGCACGGCTAGGCAATGCACGGCAAGGCAATGAAAGGGTAACGTAAGGCAAGGCACGGTCAGGCGAGGCAAGGCTAAGGCACGACAACGCAAGGCTAGGCAATGAACGGAAGGCAAGCAAAGAGTAACGGAAGGCAAGGAAGGCAAGGGAAAGCAAGGGAAGGCAAGGGCAACGAAAGGAACGGCACGGTAAGGGGAAACAAGGCTAAGGCACGGCAACGCAGGGCTAGCCAATGCACGGCAAGGAAAGGAAAGGGTAACGCAAGGCAAGGCACCGTTACGCGAGGCAAGGCTAAGGCAAGACAACGCAAGGCTAGGCAATGCACGGAAGGCAAGCAAAGAGTAACGGAAGGCAAGGAAGGCAAGGGAAAGCAAGGCAAGGCAAGGGTAACGGAAGGAACGGCACGGCAAGGGGAAACAAGGCTAAGGCACGGCAACGCACGGCTAGGCAATGCACGGCAAGGCAAGGAAAGGGTAACGCAAGGCAAGGCACTGTCAGGCGAGGCAAAGCTAAGGCACGACAACGCAAGGCTAGGCAATGCACGGAAGGAAAGCAAAGAGTAACGGAAGGCAATGAAAGGAAGGGAAAGCAAGGCAAGGTAAGGGTAACGCAAGGCAAGGCACGGTGAGGCAAGGCAAGGCTGATGCACGACAACGCACGGCTAGGCAATTCACGGCAAGGCAAGGAAAGGGTAACGCAAGGCAAGGCACGGTCAGGCGAGGCAAGGCTAAGGCACGACAACGGAAGGCTAGGCAATGCACGGAAGGCAAGCAAAGAGGAACGGAAGGCAAGGAAGGCTAGGGAAAGCAGGGAAAGGCAAGGGTAACGGAAGGAACGGCACGGTAAGGGCAAACAAGACTAAGGCACGACAACACAGGGCTAGGCAATGCAGGGCAAGGCAAGGAAATGGTAACGCAAGGCAAGGCACGGTTTGGGGAGGCAAAGCTAATGCACGACAACGCAAGGCTAGGCAGTGCACGGCTAGGCAAGGAAAGAGTAACGGAAGGAAAGGAAGGCAAGGCAAAGCAAGGCAAGGCAAGTGTAACAAAAGGCAAGGCACGGCAAGGGGAAACAAGGCTAAGGAACGGCAACGCACGGCTACGCAATGCACGGCCAGTCAAGGAAAGGGTAACGCAAGGTAAGGCACGGTGAGGCAAGGCAAGGCAAATGCACGACAACGCACGGCTAGGCAATGCACGGCAAGGCAAGGAAAGGGTAACGCAAGGCAAGGCACGGTCAGGCGAGGCAAGGCTAAGGCACGACAACGCAAGGCTAGGCAATGAACGGAAGGCAAGCAAAGAGTAACGGAAGCCAAGGAAGGCAAGGGAAAGCAAGGGAAGGCAAGGGCAACGAAAGGAACGGCACGGTAAGGGGAAACAAAGCTAAGGCACGACAATGCTGGGCTAGGCAATGCACGGCAAGGCAAAGAAAGGGTAACGCAAGGCAAAGCACGGTGAGGCAAGACAAGGCAAATGCACGACAACGCACGGCTAGGCAATGCACGGCAAGGCAAGGAAAGGGTAACTCAAGGCAAGGCACGGTCAGGCGAGGCAAGGCTAAGGCACGACAACGCAAGGCTAGGCAATGCACGGAAGGCAAGCAAAGAGTAACGGAAGGCAAGGAAGGCAAGGGAAAGCAGGGGAAGGCAAGGGTAACGAAAGGAACGGCACGGTAAGGGGAAACAAGGCTAAGGCACGACAACACAGGGCTAGTCAATGCAGGGCAAGGCAAGGAAAGGGTAACGCAAGGCAAGGCACGGTTCGGGGAGGAAGGCGAATGCACGACAACGCAAGGCTAGGCAATGCACGGAAGGCAAGCAAAGAGTAACGGAAGGCAAGGAAGGCAAGGGAAAGCAAGGCAAGGCAAGGGTAACAGAAGGAACGGCACGGCAAGGGGAAACAAGGCTAAGGCACGGCAACGCACGGCTAGGCAATGCACGGCAAGGCAAGGAAAGGGTAACGCAAGGCAAGGCACGGTGAGGCAAGGCAAGGCTGATGCACGACAACGCACGGCTAGGCAATGCACGGCAAGGCAAGGAAAGGGTAACGCAAGGCAAGGCACTGTCAGGCGAGGCAAGGCTAAGGCACGACAACGCAAGGCTAGGCAATGCACGGCAAGGCAAGGGAAGGGTAACGCAAGGCAAGGCACGGTAAGGCACGGCAAGGCTAAGGCACGACAACGCAAGGCTAGGCAATAAACGGAAGGCAAGCAAATAGTAATGGAAGGCAAGGAAGGCAAGGGAAAGCAAGGCAAGGCAAGGGTAAAGGAAGGAACGGCACGGCAAGGGGAAACAAGGCTAAGGCACGGCAACGCACGGCTAGGCAATGCAGGGCAAGGCAAGGAAAGGGTAACGCAAGGAAAGGCACGGTTCGGGGAGGAAGGCGAATGCAAGACAACGCAAGGCTAGGCAAAGCACGGAAGGCAAGCAAAGAGTAACGGAAGGCAAGGAAGGCAAGGGAAAGCAGGGGAAGGCAAGGGTAACGGAAGGAACGGCACGGTAAGGGGAAACAAGGCTATGGAACGGCAACGCAGGCCTAGCCAATGCACGGTAAGGAAAGGAAAGGGTAACGCAAGGCAAGGCACCGTTACGCGAGGCAAGGCTAAGGCACGACAACGCAAGGCTAGGCAATGCACGGAAGGCAAGCAAAGAGTAACGGAAGGCAAGGAAGGCAAGGGAAAGCAAGGCAAGGCAAGGGTAACGGAAGGAACGGCACGGCAAGGGGAAACAAGGCTAAGGCACGGCAACGCACGGCTAGGCAATGCACGGCAAGGCAAGGAAAGGGTAACGCAAGGCAAGGCACTGTCAGGCGAGGCAAGGCTAAGGCACGACAACGCAAGGCTAGGCAATGCACGGAAGGAAAGCAAAGAGTAAGGGAAGGCAATGAAAGGAAGGGAAAGCAAGGCAAGGTAAGCGTAACGCAAGGCAAGGCACGGTGAGGCAAGGCAAGGCTGATGCACGACAACGCACGGCTAGGCAACTCACGGCAAGGCAAGGAAAGGGTAACGCAAGGCAAGGCACGGTCAGGCGAGGCAAGGCTAAGGCACGACAACGCAAGGCTAGGCAATGCACGGAAGGCAAGCAAAGAGGAACGGAAGGCAAGGAAGGCTAGGGAAAGCAGGGAAAGGCAAGGGTAACGGAAGGAACGGCACGGTAAGGGCAAACAAGACTAAGGCACGACAACACAGGGCTAGGCAATGCAGGGCAAGGCAAGGAAATGGTAACGCAAGGCAAGGCACGGTTTGGGGAGGCAAAGCTAATGCACGACAACGCAAGGCTACGTAGTGCACGGCTAGGCAAGGAAAGAGTAACGGAAGGAAAGGAAGGCAAGGCAAAGCAAGGCAAGGCAAGTGTATCAAAAGGCAAGGCACGGCAAGGGGAAACAAGGCTAAGGAACGGCAACGCACGGCTACGCAAAGCACGGCCAGGCAAGGAAAGGGTAACGCAAGGCAAGGCACGGTAAGGCAAGACAAGGCTAATGCACGACAACGCACGGCTAGGCAATGCACGGCCAGGCAAGGAAAGGGTAACGCAAGGCAAGGCACGGAGAGGCAAGGCAAGGCAAATGCACGACAACGCACGGCTAGGCAATGCACGGCAAGGCAAGGAAAGGGTAACGCAAGGCAAGGCACGGTCAGGCGAGGCAAGGCTAAGGCACGACAACGCAAGGCTAGGCAATGAACGGAAGGCAAGCAAAGAGTAACGGAAGGCAAGGAAGGCAAGGGAAAGCAAGGGAAGGCAAGGGCAATGAAAGGAACGGCACGGTAAGGGGAAACAAAGCTAAGGCACGACAACGCAGCGCTAGGCAATGCACGGCAAGGCAAGGAAAGGTTAATGCAAGGCAAAGCACGGTGAGGCAAGACAAGGCAAATGCACGACAACGCACGGCTAGGCAATGCACGGCAAGGCAAGGAAAGGGCAACTCAAGGCAAGGCACGGTCAGGCGAGGCAAGGCTAAGGCACGACAACGCAAGGCTAGGCAATGCACGGAAGGCAAGCAAAGAGTAACGGAAGGCAAGGAAGGCAAGGGAAAGCAGGGGAAGGCAAGGGTAACGAAAGGAACGGCACGGTAAGGGGAAACAAGGCTAAGGCACGACAACACAGGGCTAGGCAATGCAGGGCAAGGCAAGGAAAGGGTAACGCAAGGCAAGCCACGGTTTGGGGAGGAAGGCGCATGCACGACAACGCAAGGCTAGGCAATGCACGGAAGGCAAGCAAAGAGTAACGGAAGGCAAGGAAGGCAAGGGAAAGCAAGGCAAGGCAAGGGTAACAGCAGGAACGGCACGGCAAGGGGAAATAAGGCTAAGGCACGGCAACGCACGGCTAGGCAATGCACGGCAAGGCAAGGAAAGGGTAACGCAAGGCAAGGCACGGTGAGGCAAGGCAAGGCTGATGCACGACAACGCACGGCTAGGCAATGCACGGCAAGGCAAGGAAAGGGTAACGCAAGGCAAGGCACGGTCAGGCGAGGCAAGGCTAAGGCACGACAACGCAAGGCTAGGTAATGCACGGCAAGGCAAGGAAAGGGTAACGCAAGGCAAGGCACGGTAAGGCGCGGCAAGGCTAAGGCACGACAACGCAAGGCTAGGCAATAAACGGAAGGCAAGCAAAGAGTAATGGTAGGCAAGGAAGGCAAGGGAAAGCAGGGGAAGGCAAGGGTAACGGAAGGAACGGCACCGTAAGGGGAAACAAGGCTAAGGCACGACAACGCAGCGCTAGCCAATGCACGGCAAGGAAAGGAAAGGGTAACGCAAGGCAAGGCACCGTTACCCGAGGCAAGGCTAAGGCACGACAACGCAAGGCTAGGCAATGCACGGAAGGCAAGCAAAGAGTAAAGGAAGGCAAGGAAGGCAAGGGAAAGCAAGGCAAGGCAAGGGTAACGGAAGAACGGCACGGCAAGGGGAAAGAAGGCTAAGGCACGGCAAAGCACGGCTAGGCAATGCACGGCAAGGCAAGGAAAGGGTAACGCAAGGCAAGGCACTGTCAGGCGAGGCAAGGCTAAGGCACGACAACGCAAGGCTAGGCAATGCACGGAAGGAAAGCAAAGAGTAACGGAAGGCAATGAAAGGAAGGGAAAGCAAGGCAAGGTAAGGGTAACGCAAGGCAAGGCACGGTGAGGCAAGGCAAGGCTGATGCACGACAACGCACGGCTAGGCAATTCACGGCAAGGCAAGGAAAGGGTAACGCAAGGCAAGGCACGGTCAGGCGAGGCAAGGCTAAGGCACGACAACGCAAGGCTAGGCAATGCACGGAAGGCAAGCAAAGAGTAACGGAAGGCAAGGAAGGCAAGGGAAAGCAGGGGAAGGCAAGGGTAACGAAAGGAACTGCACGGTAAGGGGAAACAAGGCTAAGGCACGACAACACAGGGCTAGGCAATGCAGGGCAAGGCAAGGAAAGGGTATCGCAAGGCAAGGCACGGTTCGGGGAGGAAGGCGAATGCACGACAACGCAAGGCTAGGCAATGCCCGGAAGGCAAGCAAAGAGTAACGGAAGGCAAGGAAGGCAAGGGAAAGCAAGGCAAGGCAAGGGTAACAGAAGGAACGGCACGGCAAGGGGAAACAAGGCTAAGGCACGGCAACGCACGGCTAGGCAATGCACGGCAAGGCAAGGAAAGGGTAACGCAAGGCAAGGCACGGTGAGGCAAGGCAAGGCTGATGCACGACAACGCACGGCTAGGCAATGCACGGCAAGGCAAGGAAAGGGTAACGCAAGGCAAGGCACTGTCAGGCGAGGCAAGGCTAAGGCACGACAACGCAAGGCTAGGCAATGCACGGCAAGGCAAGGAAAGGGTAACGCAAGGCAAAGCACGGTAAGGCGCGGCAAGGCTAAGGCACGACAACGCAAGGCTAGGCAATAAACGGACGGCAAGGCAAGGAAGGCAAGGGTAACAGAAGGAACGGCACGGCAAGGGGAAACAAGGCTAAGGCACGGCAACGCACGGCTAGGCAATGCACGGCAAGGCAAGGAAAGGGTATCGCAAGGCAAGGCACGGTGAGGCAAGGCAAGGCTGATGCACGACAACGCACGGCTAGGCAATGCACGGCAAGGCAAGGAAAGGGTAACGCAAGGCAAGGCACGGTCAGGCGAGGCAAGGCTAAGGCACGACAACGCAAGGCTAGGCAATGCACGGCAAGGCAAGGAAAGGGTAACGCAAGGCAAGGCACGGTAAGGCGCGGCAAGGCTAAGGCACGACAACGCAAGGCTAGGCAATAAACGGAAGGCAAGCAAAGAGTAACGGAAGGCAAGGAAGGCAAGGGAAAGCAGGGGAAGCCAAGGGTAACGGAAGGAACGGCACGGTAAGGGGAAACAAGGCTAAGGCACGACAACGCAGGGCTAGCCAATGCACGGCAAGGAAAGGAAAGGGTAACGCAAGGCAAAGCACCGTTACGCGAGGCAAGGCTAAGGCACGACAACGCAAGGCTAGGCAATGCACGGAAGGCAAGCAAAGAGTAACGGAAGGCAAGGAAGGCAAGGGAAAGCAAGGCAAGGCAAGGGTAACGGAAGGAACGGCACGGCAAGGGGAAACAAGGCTAAGGCACTGCAACGCACGGCTAGGCAATGCACGGAAGGAATGCAAAGAGTAACGGAGGCAATGAAAGGAAGGGAAAGCAAGGCAAGGTAAGGGTAACGCAAGGCAAGGCACGGTCAGGCGAGGCAAGGCTAATGCACGACAACGCACGGCTAGGCAATTCACGGCAAGGCAAGGAAAGGGTAACGCAAGGCAAGGCACGGTCAGGCGAGGCAAGGCTAAGGCACGACAACGCAAGGCTAGGCAATGCACGGCAAGGCAAGCAAAGAGTAACGGAAGGCAAGGCACGGTCAGGCGAGGCAAGGCTAAGGCACGACAACGCAAGGCTAGGCAATGCACGGAAGGCAAGCAAAGAGTAACGGAAGGCAAGGAAGGCAAGGGAAAGCAGGGGAAGGCAAGGGTAACGAAAGGAACGGCACGGTAAGGGGAAACAAGGCTAAGGCACGACAACACAGGGCTAGGCAATGCAGGGCAAGGCAAGGAAAGGGTAACGCAAGGCAAGCCACGGTTTGGGGAGGAAGGCGCATGCACGACAACGCAAGGCTAGGCAATGCACGGAAGGCAAGCAAAGAGTAACGGAAGGCAAGGAAGGCAAGGGAAAGCAAGGCAAGGCAAGGGTAACAGCAGGAACGGCACGGCAAGGGGAAATAAGGCTAAGGCACGGCAACGCACGGCTAGGCAATGCACGGCAAGGCAAGGAAAGGGTAACGCAAGGCAAGGCACGGTGAGGCAAGGCAAGGCTGATGCACGACAACGCACGGCTAGGCAATGCACGGCAAGGCAAGGAAAGGGTAACGCAAGGCAAGGCACGGTCAGGCGAGGCAAGGCCAAGGCACGACAACGCAAGGCTAGGTAATGCACGGCAAGGCAAGGAAAGGGTAACGCAAGGCAAGGCACGGTAAGGCGCGGCAAGGCTAAGGCACGACAACGCAAGGCTAGGCAATAAACGGAAGGCAAGCAAAGAGTAATGGTAGGCAAGGAAGGCAAGGGAAAGCAGGGGAAGGCAAGGGTAACGGAAGGAACGGCACCGTAAGGGGAAACAAGGCTAAGGCACGACAACGCAGGGCTAGCCAATGCACGGCAAGGAAAGGAAAGGGTAACGCAAGGCAAGGCACCGTTACGCGAGGCAAGGCTAAGGCACGACAACGCAAGGCTAGGCAATGCACGGAAGGAAAGCAAAGAGTAACGGAAGGCAATGAAAGGAAGGGAAAGCAAGGCAAGGTAAGGGTAACGCAAGGCAAGGCACGGTGAGGCAAGGCAAGGCTGATGCACGACAACGCACGGCTAGGCAATTCACGGCAAGGCAAGGAAAGGGTAACGCAAGGCAAGGCACGGTCAGGCGAGGCAAGGCTAAGGCACGACAACGCAAGGCTAGGCAATGCACGGAAGGCAAGCAAAGAGTAACGGAAGGCAAGGAAGGCAAGGGAAAGCAGGGGAAGGCAAGGGTAACGAAAGGAACGGCACGGTAAGGGGAAACAAGGCTAAGGCACGACAACACAGGGCTAGGCAATGCAGGGCAAGGCAAGGAAAGGGTAACGAAAGGCAAAGCACGGTGAGGCAAGACAAGGCAAATGCACGACAACGCACGGCTAGGCAATGCACGGCAAGGCAAGGAAAGGGCAACTCAAGGCAAGGCACGGTCAGGCGAGGCAAGGCTAAGGCACGACAACGCAAGGCTAGGCAATGCACGGAAGGCAAGCAAAGAGTAACGGAAGGCAAGGAAGGCAAGGGAAAGCAGGGGAAGGCAAGGGTAACGAAAGGAACGGCACGGTAAGGGGAAACAAGGCTAAGGCACGACAACACAGGGCTAGGCAATGCAGGGCAAGGCAAGGAAAGGGTATCGCAAGGCAAGGCACGGTTCGGGGAGGAAGGCGAATGCACGACAACGCAAGGCTAGGCAATGCCCGGAAGGCAAGCAAAGAGTAACGGAAGGCAAGGAAGGCAAGGGAAAGCAAGGCAAGGCAAGGGTAACAGAAGGAACGGCACGGCAAGGGGAAACAAGGCTAAGGCACGGCAACGCACGGCTAGGCAATGCACGGCAAGGCAAGGAAAGGGTAACGCAAGGCAAGGCACGGTGAGGCAAGGCAAGGCTGATGCACGACAACGCACGGCTAGGCAATGCACGGCAAGGCAAGGAAAGGGTAACGCAAGGCAAGGCACTGTCAGGCGAGGCAAGGCTAAGGCACGACAACGCAAGGCTAGGCAATGCACGGCAAGGCAAGGAAAGGGTAACGCAAGGCAAAGCACGGTAAGGCGCGGCAAGGCTAAGGCACGACAACGCAAGGCTAGGCAATAAACGGAAGGCAAGGAAGGCAAGGGAAAGCAGGGGAAGCCAAGGGTAACGGAAGGAACGGCACGGTAAGGGGAAACAAGGCTAAGGCACGACAACGCAGGGGTAGCCAATGCACGGCAAGGAAAGGAAAGGGTAACGCAAGGCAGGGCACCGTTACGCGAGGCAAGGCTAAGGCACGACAACGCAAGGCTAGGCAATGCACGGAAGGCAAGCAAAGAGTAACGGAAGGCAAGGAAGGCAAGGGAAAGCAAGGCAAGGCAAGGGTAACGGAAGGAACGGCACGGTAAGGGGAAACAAAGCTAAGGCACGACAATGCAGGGCTAGGCAATGCACGGCAAGGCAAGGAAAGGGTAACGCAAGGCAAAGCACGGTGAGGCAAGACAAGGCAAATGCACGACAACGCAAGGCTAGGCAATGCACGGAAGGCAAGCAAAGAGTAACGGAAGGCAAGGAAGGCAAGGGAAAGCAAGGCAAGGCAAGGGTAACAGAAGGAACGGCACGGCAAGGGGAAACAAGGCTAAGGCACGGCAACGCACGGCTAGGCAATGCACGGCAAGGCAAGGAAAGGGTATCGCAAGGCAAGGCACGGTGAGGCAAGGCAAGGGTAATGCACGACAACGCACGGCTAGGCAATGCACGGCAAGGCAAGGAAAGGGTAACGCAAGGCAAGGCACGGTCAGGCGAGGCAAGGCTAAGGCACGACAACGCAAGGCTAGGCAATGAACGGAAGGCAAGCAAAGAGTAACGGAAGGCAAGGAAGGCAAGGGAAAGCAAGGGAAGGCAAGGGCAACGAAAGGAACGGCACGGTAAGGGGAAACAAAGCTAAGGCACGACAATGCAGGGCTAGGCAATGCACGGCAAGGCAAGGAAAGGGTAACGCAAGGCAAAGCACGGTGAGGCAAGGCAAGGCTAATGCACGACAACGCAAGGCTAGGCAATGCACGGAAGGCAAGCAAAGAGTAACGGAAGGCAAGGAAGGCAAGGGAAAGCAAGGCAAGGCAAGGGTAACAGAAGGAACGGCACGGCAAGGGGAAACAAGGCTAAGGCACGGCAACGCACGGCTAGGCAATGCACGGCAAGGCAAGGAAAGGGTATCGCAAGGCAAGGCACGGTGAGGCAAGGCAAGGCTGATGCACGACAACGCACGGCTAGGAAGGAATGCACGGCAAGGCAAGGAAAGGGTAACGCAAGGCAAGGCACGGTCAGGCGAGGCAAGGCTAAGGCACGACAACGCAAGGCTAGGCAATGCACGGCAAGGCAAGGAAAGGGTAACGCAAGGCAAGGCACGGTCAGGCGAGGCAAGGCTAAGGCACGACAACGCAAGGCTAGGCAATGAACGGAAGGCAAGCAAAGAGTAACGGAAGGCAAGGAAGGCACAGGAAAGCAAGGGAAGGCAAGGGCAACGAAAGGAACGGCACGGTAAGGGGAAACAAAGCTAAGGCACGACAAGGCAGCGCTAGGCAATGCACGGCAAGGCAAGGAAAGGGTAACGCAAGGCAAAGCACGGTGAGGCAAACAAGGCTAAGGCACGACAACGCACGGCTAGGCAATGCACGGCAAGGCAAGGAAAGGGTAACGCAAGGCAAGGCACGGTCAGGCGAGGCAAGGCTAAGGCACGACAACGCAAGGCTAGGCAATGCACGGAAGGCAAGCAAAGAGTAACGGAAGGCAAGGAAGGCAAGGGAAAGCAGGGCAAGGCAAGGGTAACGAAAGGAACGGCACGGTAAGGGGAAACAAGGCTAAGGCACGACAACACAGTGCTAGGCAATGCAGGGCAAGGCAAGGAAAGGGTAACGCAAGGCAAGCCACGGTTTGGGGAGGAAGGCGCATGCACGACAACGCAAGGCTAGGCAATGCACGGAAGGCAAGCAAAGAGTAACGGAAGGCAAGGAAGGCAAGGGAAAGCAAGGCTAGGCAAGGGTAACAGAAGGAACGGCACGGCAAGGGGAAACAAGGCTAAGGCACGGCAACGCACGGCTAGGCAATGCACGGCCAGGCAAGGAAAGGGTAACGCAAGGCAAGGCACGGTGAAGGCAAGGCAAGGCTAAGGCACGACAACGCAAGGCTAGGCAATGCACGGCAAGGCAAGGAAAGGGTAACGCAAGGCAAGGCACGGTCAGGCGAGGCAAGGCTAAGGCACGACAACGCAAGGCTAGGCAATGCACGGAAGGCAAGCAAAGAGTAACGGAAGGCAAGGAAGGCAAGGGAAAGCAGGGGAAGGCAAGGGTAACGAAAGGAACGGCACGGTAAGGGGAAACAAGGCTAAGGCACGACAACACAGGGCTAGGCAATGCAGGGCAAGGCAAGGAAAGGGTAATGCAAGGCAAGGCACGGTTCGGGGAGGAAGGCGAATGCACGACAACGCAAGGCTAGGCAATGCACGGAAGGCAAGCAAAGAGTAACGGAAGGCAAGGAAGGCAAGGGAAAGCAGGGGAAGGCAAGGGTAACGGAAGGAACGGCACGGTAAGGGGAAACAAGGCTAAGGCACGGCAACGCAGGGCTAGCCAATGCACGGTAAGGAAAGGAAAGGGTAACGCAAGGCAAGGCACCGTTACGCGAGGCAAGGCTAAGGCACGACAACGCAAGGCTAGGCAATGCACGGAAGGCAAGCAAAGAGTAACGGAAGGCAAGGAAGGCAAGGGAAAGCAAGGCAAGGCAAGGGTAACGGAAGGAACGGCACGGCAAGGGGAAACAAGGCTAAGGCACGGCAACGCACGGCTAGGCAATGCACGGCAAGGCAAGGAAAGGGTAACGCAAGGCAAGGCACTGTCAGGCGAGGCAAGGCTAAGGCACGACAACGCAAGGCTAGGCAATGCACGGAAGGAAAGCAAAGAGTAACGGAAGGCAATGAAAGGAAGGGAAAGCAAGGCAAGGTAAGGGTAACGCAAGGCAAGGCACGGTGAGGCAAGGCAAGGCTGATGCACGACAACGCACGGCTAGGCAATTCACGGCAAGGCAAGGAAAGGGTAACGCAAGGCAAGGCACGGTCAGGCGAGGCAAGGCTAAGGCACGACAACGCAAGGCTAGGCAATGCACGGAAGGCAAGCAAAGAGGAACGGAAGGCAAGGAAGGCTAGGGAAAGCAGGGAAAGGCAAGGGTAACGGAAGGAACGGCACGGTAAGGGCAAACAAGACTAAGGCACGACAACACAGGGCTAGGCAATGCAGGGCAAGGCAAGGAAATGGTAACGCAAGGCAAGGCACGGTTTGGGGAGGCAAAGCTAATGCACGACAACGCAAGGCTAGGCAGTGCACGGCTAGGCAAGAAAGAGTAACGGAAGGAAAGGAAGGCAAGGCAAAGCAAGGCAAGGCAAGTGTAACAAAAGGCAAGGCACGGCAAGGGGAAACAAGGCTAAGGAACGGCAACGCACGGCTACGCAATGCACGGCCAGGCAAGGAAAGGGTAACGCAAGGCAAGGCACGGTAAGGCAAGACAAGGCTAATGCACGACAACGCACGGCTAGGCAATGCACGGCCAGGCAAGGAAAGGGTAACGCAAGGCAAGGCACGGAGAGGCAAGGCAAGGCAAATGCACGACAACGCACGGCTAGGCAATGCACGGCAAGGCAAGGAAAGGGTAACGCAAGGCAAGGCACGGTCAGGCGAGGCAAGGCTAAGGCACGACAACGCAAGGCTAGGCAATGAACGGAAGGCAAGCAAAGAGTAACGGAAGGCAAGGAAGGCAAGGGAAAGCAAGGGAAGGCAAGGGCAACGAAAGGAACGGCACGGTAAGGGGAAACAAAGCTAAGGCACGACAATGCAGCGCTAGGCAATGCACGGCAAGGCAAGGAAAGGGTAACGCAAGGCAAGGCACGGTGAGGCAAGACAAGGCAAATGCACGACAACGCACGGCTAGGCAATGCACGGCAAGGCAAGGAAAGGGTAACTCAAGGCAAGGCACGGTCAGGCGAGGCAAGGCTAAGGCACGACAACGCAAGGCTAGGCAATGCACGGAAGGCAAGCAAAGAGTAACGGAAGGCAAGGAAGGCAAGGGAAAGCAGGGGAAGGCAAGGGTAACGAAAGGAACGGCACGGTAAGGGGAAACAAGGCTAAGGCACGACAACACAGGGCTAGGCAATGCAGGGCAAGGCAAGGAAAGGGTAACGCAAGGCAAGCCACGGTTTGGGGAGGAAGGCGCATGCACGACAACGCAAGGCTAGGCAATGCACGGAAGGCAAGCAAAGAGTAACGGAAGGCAAGGAAGGCAAGGGAAAGCAAGGCAAGGCAAGGGTAACAGAAGGAACGGCACGGCAAGGGGAAACAAGGCTAAGGCACGGCAACGCACGGCTAGGCAATGCACGGCAAGGCAAGGAAAGGGTAACGCAAGGCAAGGCACGGTGAGGCAAGGCAAGGCTAATGCACGACAACGCACGGCTAGGCAATGCACGGCAAGGCAAGGAAAGGGTAACGCAAGGCAAGGCACGGTCAGGCGAGGCAAGGCTAAGGCACGACAACGCAAGGCTAGGCAATGCACGGAAGGAAGCAAAGAGTAACGGAAGGGAAAGGAAGGGAAAGCAAGGCAAGGCAAGGGTAACGCAAGGCAAGGCACGGTGAGGCAAGGCAAGGCTAAGGCACGACAACGCACGGCTAGGCAATTCACGGCAAGGCAAGGAAAGGGTAACGCAAGGCAAGGCACGGTCAGGCGAGGCAAGGCAAGACAACGCAAGGCTAGGCAATGCACGGAAGGCAAGCAAAGAGTAACGGAAGGCAAGGAAGGCAAGGGAAAGCAGGGGAAGGCAAGGGTAACGAAAGGAACGGCACGGTAAGGGGAAACAAGGCTAAGGCACGACAACACAGGGCTAGGCAATGCAGGGCAAGGCAAGGAAAGGGTATCGCAAGGCAAGGCACGGTTCGGGGAGGCAAGGCGAATGCACGACAACGCAAGGCTAGGCAATGCACGGAAGGCAAGCAAAGAGTAACGGAAGGCAAGGAAGGCAAGGGAAAGCAAGGCAAGGCAAGGGTAACAGAAGGAACGGCACGGCAAGGGGAAACAAGGCTAAGGCACGGCAACGCACGGCTAGGCAATGCACGGCAAGGCAAGGAAAGGGTAACGCAAGGCAAGGCACGGTGAGGCAAGGCAAGGCTGATGCACGACAACGCACGGCTAGGCAATGCACGGCAAGGCAAGGAAAGGGTAACGCAAGGCAAGGCACGGTCAGGCGAGGCAAGGCTAAGGCACGACAACGCAAGGCTAGGCAATGCACGGCAAGGCAAGGAAAGGGTAACGCAAGGCAAAGCACGGTAAGGCGCGGCAAGGCTAAGGCACGACAACGCAAGGCTAGGCAATAAACGGAAGGCAAGGAAGGCAAGGAAGGCAAGGGAAAGCAGGGGAAGCCAAGGGTAACGGAAGGAACGGCACGGTAAGGGGAAACAAGGCTAAGGCACGACAACGCAGGGGTAGCCAATGCACGGCAAGGAAAGGAAAGGGTAACGCAAGGCAGGGCACCGTTACGCGAGGCAAGGCTAAGGCACGACAACGCAAGGCTAGGCAATGCACGGAAGGCAAGCAAAGAGTAACGGAAGGCAAGGAAGGCAAGGGAAAGCAAGGCAAGGCAAGGGTAACGGAAGGAACGGCACGGTAAGGGGAAACAAGGCTAAGGCACGACAACGCAGGGCTAGGCAATGCACGGCAAGGCAAGGAAAGGGTAACGCAAGGCAAAGCACGGTGAGGCAAGACAAGGCAAATGCACGACAACGCAAGGCTGGGCAATGCACGGAAGGCAAGCAAAGAGTAACGGAAGGCAAGGAAGGCAAGGGAAAGCAAGGCAAGGCAAGGGTAACAGAAGGAACGGCACGGCAAGGGGAAACAAGGCTAAGGCACGGCAACGCACGGCTAGGCAATGCACGGCAAGGCAAGGAAAGGGTATCGCAAGGCAAGGCACGGTGAGGCAAGGCAAGGCTGATGCACGACAACGCACGGCTAGGCAATGCACGGCAAGGCAAGGAAAGGGTAACGCAAGGCAAGGCACGGTCAGGCGAGGCAAGGCTAAGGCACGACAACGCAAGGCTAGGCAATGCACGGCAAGGCAAGGAAAGGGTAACGCAAGGCAAGGCACGGTAAGGCGCGGCAAGGCTAAGGCACGACAACGCAAGGCTAGGCAATAAACGGAAGGCAAGCAAAGAGTAACGGAAGGCAAGGAAGGCAAGGGAAAGCAGGGGAAGCCAAGGGTAACGGAAGGAACGGCACGGTAAGGGGAAACAAGGCTAAGGCACGACAACGCAGGGCTAGCCAATGCACGGCAAGGAAAGGAAAGGGTAACGCAAGGCAAAGCACCGTTACGCGAGGCAAGGCTAAGGCACGACAACGCAAGGCTAGGCAATGCACGGAAGGCAAGCAAAGAGTAACGGAAGGCAAGGAAGGCAAGGGAAAGCAAGGCAAGGCAAGGGTAACGGAAGGAACGGCACGGCAAGGGGAAACAAGGCTAAGGCACTGCAACGCACGGCTAGGCAATGCACGGAAGGCAAGGAAAGGGTAACGCAAGGCAAGGCACTGTCAGGCGAGGCAAGGCTAAGGCACGACAACGCAAGGCAAGGCACGGTCAGGCAAAGGCAAGGCAAAGAGTAACGGAAGGCATGCACGACAACGCACGGCTAGGCAATTCACGGCAAGGCAAGGAAAGGGTAACGCAAGGCAAGGCACGGTCAGGCGAGGCAAGGCTAAGGCACGACAACGCAAGGCTAGGCAATGCACGGAAGGCAAGCAAAGAGTAACGGAAGGCAAGGCACGGTCAGGCGAGGCAAGGCTAAGGCACGACAACGCAAGGCTAGGCAATGCACGGAAGGCAAGCAAAGAGTAACGGAAGGCAAGGAAGGCAAGGGAAAGCAGGGGAAGGCAAGGGTAACGAAAGGAACGGCACGGTAAGGGGAAACAAGGCTAAGGCACGACAACACAGGGCTAGGCAATGCAGGGCAAGGCAAGGAAAGGGTAACGCAAGGCAAGCCACGGTTTGGGGAGGAAGGCGCATGCACGACAACGCAAGGCTAGGCAATGCACGGAAGGCAAGCAAAGAGTAACGGAAGGCAAGGAAGGCAAGGGAAAGCAAGGCAAGGCAAGGGTAACAGCAGGAACGGCACGGCAAGGGGAAATAAGGCTAAGGCACGGCAACGGACGGCTAGGCAATGCACGGCAAGGCAAGGAAAGGGTAACGCAAGGCAAGGCACGGTGAGGCAAGGCAAGGCTGATGCACGACAACGCACGGCTAGGCAATGCACGGCAAGGCAAGGAAAGGGTAACGCAAGGCAAGGCACGGTCAGGCGAGGCAAGGCTAAGGCACGACAACGCAAGGCTAGGTAATGCACGGCAAGGCAAGGAAAGGGTAACGCAAGGCAAGGCACGGTAAGGCGCGGCAAGGCTAAGGCACGACAACGCAAGGCTAGGCAATAAACGGAAGGCAAGCAAAGAGTAATGGTAGGCAAGGAAGGCAAGGGAAAGCAGGGGAAGGCAAGGGTAACGGAAGGAACGGCACCGTAAGGGGAAACAAGGCTAAGGCACGACAACGCAGGGCTAGCCAATGCACGGCAAGGAAAGGAAAGGGTAACGCAAGGCAAGGCACCGTTACGCGAGGCAAGGCTAAGGCACGACAACGCAAGGCTAGGCAATGCACGGAAGGCAAGCAAAGAGTAACGGAAGGCAAGGAAGGCAAGGGAAAGCAAGGCAAGGCAAGGGTAACGGAAGAACGGCAAGGCAAGGGGAAAGAAGGCTAAGGCACGGCAAAGCACGGCTAGGCAATGCACGGCAAGGCAAGGAAAGGGTAACGCAAGGCAAGGCACTGTCAGGCGAGGCAAGGCTAAGGCACGACAACGCAAGGCTAGGCAATGCACGGAAGGAAAGCAAAGAGTAACGGAAGGCAATGAAAGGAAGGGAAAGCAAGGCAAGGTAAGGGTAACGCAAGGCAAGGCACGGTGAGGCAAGGCAAGGCTGATGCACGACAACGCACGGCTAGGCAATTCACGGCAAGGCAAGGAAAGGGTAACGCAAGGCAAGGCACGGTCAGGCGAGGCAAGTCTAAGGCACGACAACGCAAGGCTAGGCAATGCACGGAAGGCAAGCAAAGAGTAACGGAAGGCAAGGAAGGCAAGGGAAAGCAGGGGAAGGCAAGGGTAACGAAAGGAACGGCACGGTAAGGGTAAACAAGGCTAAGGCACGACAACACAGGGCTAGGAAATGCAGGGCAAGGCAAGGAAAGGGTAACGCAAGGCAAAGCACGGTGAGGCAAGACAAGGCAAATGCACGACAACGCACGGCTAGGCAATGCACGGCAAGGCAAGGAAAGGGCAACTCAAGGCAAGGCACGGTCAGGCGAGGCAAGGCTAAGGCACGACAACGCAAGGCTAGGCAATGCACGGAAGGCAAGCAAAGAGTAACGGAAGGCAAGGAAGGCAAGGGAAAGCAGGGGAAGGCAAGGGTAACGAAAGGAACGGCACGGTAAGGGGAAACAAGGCTAAGGCACGACAACACAGGGCTAGGCAATGCAGGGCAAGGCAAGGAAAGGGTATCGCAAGGCAAGGCACGGTTCGGGGAGGAAGGCGAATGCACGACAACGCAAGGCTAGGCAATGCCCGGAAGGCAAGCAAAGAGTAACGGAAGGCAAGGAAGGCAAGGGAAAGCAAGGCAAGGCAAGGGTAACAGAAGGAACGGCACGGCAAGGGGAAACAAGGCTAAGGCACGGCAACGCACGGCTAGGCAATGCACGGCAAGGCAAGGAAAGGGTAACGCAAGGCAAGGCACGGTGAGGCAAGGCAAGGCTGATGCACGACAACGCACGGCTAGGCAATGCACGGCAAGGCAAGGAAAGGGTAACGCAAGGCAAGGCACTGTCAGGCGAGGCAAGGCTAAGGCACGACAACGCAAGGCTAGGCAATGCACGGCAAGGCAAGGAAAGGGTAACGCAAGGCAAAGCACGGTAATGCGCGGCAAGGCTAAGGCACGACAACGCAAGGCTAGGCAATAAACGGAAGGCAAGGAAGGCAAGGGAAAGCAGGGGAAGCCAAGGGTAACGGAAGGAACGGCACGGTAAGGGGAAACAAGGCTAAGGCACGACAACGCAGGGGTAGCCAATGCACGGCAAGGAAAGGAAAGGGTAACGCAAGGCAGGGCACCGTTACGCGAGGCAAGGCTAAGGCACGACAACGCAAGGCTAGGCAATGCACGGAAGGCAAGCAAAGAGTAACGGAAGGCAAGGAAGGCAAGGGAAAGCAAGGCAAGGCAAGGGTAACGGAAGGAACGGCACGGTAAGGGGAAACAAAGCTAAGGCACGACAATGCAGGGCTAGGCAATGCACGGCAAGGCAAGGAAAGGGTAACGCAAGGCAAAGCACGGTGAGGCAAGACAAGGCAAATGCACGACAACGCAAGGCTAGGCAATGCACGGAAGGCAAGCAAAGAGTAACGGAAGGCAAGGAAGGCAAGGGAAAGCAAGGCAAGGCAAGGGTAACGGAAGGAACGGCACGGCAAGGGGAAACAAGGCTAAGGCACGGCAACGCACGGCTAGGCAATGCACGGCAAGGCAAGGAAAGGGTAACGCAAGGCAAGGCACGGTCAGGCGAGGCAAGGCTAAGGCACGACAACGCAAGGCTAGGCAATGAACGGAAGGCAAGCAAAGAGTAACGGAAGGCAAGGAAGGCAAGGGAAAGCAAGGGAAGGCAAGGGCAACGAAAGGAACGGCACGGTAAGGGGAAACAAGGCTAAGGCACGACAATGCAGGGCTAGGCAATGCACGGCAAGGCAAGGAAAGGGTAACGCAAGGCAAAGCACGGTGAGGCGAGACAAGGCAAATGCACGACAACGCAAGGCTAGGCAATGCACGGAAGGCAAGCAAAGAGTAACGGAAGGCAAGGAAGGCAAGGGAAAGCAAGGCAAGGTAAGGGTAACAGAAGGAACGGCACGGCAAGGGGAAACAAGGCTAAGGCACGGCAACGCACGGCTAGGCAATGCACGGCAAGGCAAGGAAAGGGTATCGCAAGGCAAGGCACGGTGAGGCAAGGCAAGGCTGATGCACGACAACGCACGGCTAGGCAATGCACGGCAAGGCAAGGAAAGGGTAACGCAAGGCAAGGCACGGTCAGGCGAGGCAAGGCTAAGGCACGACAACGCAAGGCTAGGCAATGCACGGCAAGGCAAGGAAAGGGTTACGCAAGGCAAGGCACGGTCAGGCGAGGCAAGGCTAAGGCACGACAACGCAAGGCTAGGCAATGAACGGAAGGTAAGCAAAGAGTAACGGAAGGCAAGGAAGGCAAGGAAAGCAAGGGAAGGCAAGGGCAACGAAAGGAACGGCACGGTAAGGGGAAACAAAGCTAAGGCACGACAATGCAGCGCTAGGCAATGCACGGCAAGGCAAGGAAAGGGTAACGCAAGGCAAAGCACGGTGAGGCAAGACAAGGCAAATGCACGACAACGCACGGCTAGGCAATGCACGGCAAGGCAAGGAAAGGGTAACTCAAGGCAAGGCACGGTCAGGCGAGGCAAGGCTAAGGCACGACAACGCAAGGCTAGGCAATGCACGGAAGGCAAGCAAAGAGTAACGGAAGGCAAGGAAGGCAAGGGAAAGCAGGGGAAGGCAAGGGTAACGAAAGGAACGGCACGGTAAGGGGAAACAAGGCTAAGGCACGACAACACAGGGCTAGGCAATGCAGGGCAAGGCAAGGAAAGGGTAACGCAAGGCAAGCCACGGTTTGGGGAGGAAGGCGCATGCACGACAACGCAAGGCTAGGCAATGCACGGAAGGCAAGCAAAGAGTAACGGAAGGCAAGGAAGGCAAGGGAAAGCAAGGCAAGGCAAGGGTAACAGAAGGAACGGCACGGCAAGGGGAAACAAGGCTAAGGCACGGCAACGCACGGCTAGGCAATGCACGGCCAGGCAAGGAAAGGGTAACGCAAGGCAAGGCACGGTGAGGCAAGGCAAGGCAAATGCACGACAACGCACGGCTAGGCAATGCACGGCAAGGCAAGGAAAGGGTAACGCAAGGCAAGGCACGGTCAGGCGAGGCAAGGCTAAGGCACGACAACGCAAGGCTAGGCAATGCACGGAAGGCAAGCAAAGAGTAACGGAAGGCAAGGAAGGCAAGGGAAAGCAGGGGAAGGCAAGGGTAACGAAAGGAACGGCACGGTAAGGGGAAACAAGGCTAAGGCACGACAACACAGGGCTAGGCAATGCAGGGCAAGGCAAGGAAAGGGCAATGCAAGGCAAGGCACGGTTCGGGGAGGAAGGCGAATGCACGACAACGCAAGGCTAGGCAAAGCACGGAAGGCAAGCAAAGAGTAACGGAAGGCAAGGAAGGCAAGGGAAAGCAGGGGAAGGCAAGGGTAACGGAAGGAACGGCACGGTAAGGGGAAACAAGGCTAAGGCACGGCAACGCAGGGCTAGCCAATGCACGGCAAGGAAAGGAAAGGGTAACGCAAGGCAAGGCACCGTTACGCGAGGCAAGGCTAAGGCACGACAACGCAAGGCTAGGCAATGCACGGAAGGCAAGCAAAGAGTAACGGAAGGCAAGGAAGGCAAGGGAAAGCAAGGCAAGGCAAGGGTAACGGAAGGAACGGCACGGCAAGGGGAAACAAGGCTAAGGCACGGCAACGCACGGCTAGGCAATGCACGGCAAGGCAAGGAAAGGGTAACGCAAGGCAAGGCACTGTCAGGCGAGGCAAGGCTAAGGCACGACAACGCAAGGCTAGGCAATGCACGGAAGGAAAGCAAAGAGTAACGGAAGGCAATGAAAGGAAGGGAAAGCAAGGCAAGGTAAGGGTAACGCAAGGCAAGGCACGGTGAGGCAAGGCAAGCCTGATGCACGACAACGCACGGCTAGGCAATTCACGGCAAGGCAAGGAAAGGGTAACGCAAGGCAAGGCACGGTCAGGCGAGGCAAGGCTAAGGCACGACAACGCAAGGCTAGGCAATGCACGGAAGGCAAGCAAAGAGGAACGGAAGGCAAGGAAGGCTAGGGAAAGCAGGGAAAGGCAAGGGTAACGGAAGGAACGGCACGGTAAGGGCAAACAAGACTAAGGCACGACAACACAGGGCTAGGCAATGCAGGGCAAGGCAAGGAAATGGTAACGCAAGGCAAGGCACGGTTTGGGGAGGCAAAGCTAATGCACGACAACGCAAGGCTAGGCAGTGCACGGCTAGGCAAGGAAAGAGTAACGGAAGGAAAGGAAGGCAAGGCAAAGCAAGGCAAGGCAAGTGTATCAAAAGGCAAGGCACGGCAAGGGGAAACAAGGCTAAGGAACGGCAACGCACGGCTACGCAATGCACGGCCAGGCAAGGAAAGGGTAACGCAAGGCAAGGCACGGTAAGGCAAGACAAGGCTAATGCACGACAACGCACGGCTAGGCAATGCACGGCCAGGCAAGGAAAGGGTAACGCAAGGCAAGGCACGGAGAGGCAAGGCAAGGCAAATGCACGACAACGCACGGCTAGGCAATGCACGGCAAGGCAAGGAAAGGGTAACGCAAGGCAAGGCACGGTCAGGCGAGGCAAGGCTAAGGCACGACAACGCAAGGCTAGGCAATGCACGGAAGGCAAGCAAAGAGTAACGGAAGGCAAGGAAGGCAAGGGAAAGCAAGGGAAGGCAAGGGCAACGAAAGGAACGGCACGGTAAGGGGAAACAAAGCTAAGGCACGACAATGCAGCGCTAGGCAATGCACGGCAAGGCAAGGAAAGGGTTAACGCAAGGCAAAGCACGGTGAGGCAAGACAAGGCAAATGCACGACAACGCACGGCTAGGCAATGCACGGCAAGGCAAGGAAAGGGCAACTCAAGGCAAGGCACGGTCAGGCGAGGCAAGGCTAAGGCACGACAACGCAAGGCTAGGCAATGCACGGAAGGCAAGCAAAGAGTAACGGAAGGCAAGGAAGGCAAGGGAAAGCAGGGGAAGGCAAGGGTAACGAAAGGAACGGCACGGTAAGGGGAAACAAGGCTAAGGCACGACAACACAGGGCTAGGCAATGCAGGGCAAGGCAAGGAAAGGGTAACGCAAGGCAAGCCACGGTTTGGGGAGGAAGGCGCATGCACGACAACGCAAGGCTAGGCAATGCACGGAAGGCAAGCAAAGAGTAACGGAAGGCAAGGAAGGCAAGGGAAAGCAAGGCAAGGCAAGGGTAACAGAAGGAACGGCACGGCAAGGGGAAATAAGGCTAAGGCACGGCAACGCACGGCTAGGCAATGCACGGCAAGGCAAGGAAAGGGTAACGCAAGGCAAGGCACGGTGAGGCAAGGCAAGGCTGATGCACGACAACGCACGGCTAGGCAATGCACGGCAAGGCAAGGAAAGGGTAACGCAAGGCAAGGCACGGTCAGGCGAGGCAAGGCAAGGCACGACAACGCAAGGCTAGGCAATGCACGGAAGGAAAGCAAAGAGTAACGGAAGGCAATGAAAGGAAGGGAAAGCAAGGCAAGGTAAGGGTAACAAGGCAAGGCACGGTGAGGCAAGGCAAGGCTGATGCACGACAACGCACGGCTAGGCAATTCACGGCAAGGCAAGGAAAGGGTAACGCAAGGCAAGGCACGGTCAGGCGAGGCAAGGCTAAGGCACGACAACGCAAGGCTAGGCAATGCACGGAAGGCAAGCAAAGAGTAACGGAAGGCAAGGAAGGCAAGGGAAAGCAGGGGAAGGCAAGGGTAACGAAAGGAACGGCACGGTAAGGGGAAACAAGGCTAAGGCACGACAACACAGGGCTAGGCAATGCAGGGCAAGGCAAGGAAAGGGTAACGCAAGGCAAGGCACGGTTCGGGGAGGAAGGCGAATGCACGACAACGCAAGGCTAGGCAATGCACGGAAGGCAAGCAAAGAGTAACGGAAGGCAAGGAAGGCAAGGGAAAGCAAGGCAAGGCAAGGGTAACAGAAGGAACGGCACGGCAAGGGGAAACAAGGCTAAGGCACGGCAACGCACGGCTAGGCAATGCACGGCAAGGCAAGGAAAGGGTAACGCAAGGCAAGGCACGGTGAGGCAAGGCAAGGCTGATGCACGACAACGCACGGCTAGGCAATGCACGGCAAGGCAAGGAAAGGGTAACGCAAGGCAAGGCACTGTCAGGCGAGGCAAGGCTAAGGCACGACAACGCAAGGCTAGGCAATGCACGGCAAGGCAAGGAAAGGGTAACGCAAGGCAAAGCACGGTAAGGCGCGGCAAGGCTAAGGCACGACAACGCAAGGCTAGGCAATAAACGGAAGGCAACGGAAGGCAAGGAAGGCAAGGGAAAGCAGGGGAAGCCAAGGGTAACGGAAGGAACGGCACGGTAAGGGGAAACAAGGCTAAGGCACGACAACGCAGGGGTAGCCAATGCACGGCAAGGAAAGGAAAGGGTAACGCAAGGCAGGGCACCGTTACGCGAGGCAAGGCTAAGGCACGACAACGCAAGGCTAGGCAATGCACGGAAGGCAAGCAAAGAGTAACGGAAGGCAAGGAAGGCAAGGGAAAGCAAGGCAAGGCAAGGGTAACGGAAGGAACGGCACGGTAAGGGGAAACAAAGCTAAGGCACGACAATGCAGGGCTAGGCAATGCACGGCAAGGCAAGGAAAGGGTAACGCAAGGCAAAGCACGGTGAGGCAAGACAAGGCAAATGCACGACAACGCAAGGCTAGGCAATGCACGGAAGGCAAGCAAAGAGTAACGGAAGGCAAGGAAGGCAAGGGAAAGCAAGGCAAGGCAAGGGTAACAGAAGGAACGGCACGGCAAGGGGAAACAAAGCTAAGGCACGGCAACTCACGGCTAGGCAATGCACGGCAAGGCAAGGAAAGGGTATCGCAAGGCAAGGCACGGTGAGGCAAGGCAAGGCTGATGCACGACAACGCACGGCTAGGCAATGCACGGCAAGGCAAGGAAAGGGTAACGCAAGGCAAGGCACGGTCAGGCGAGGCAAGGCTAAGGCACGACAACGCAAGGCTAGGCAATGCACAGCAAGGCAAGGAAAGGGTAAAGCAAGGCAAGGCACGGTAAGGCGCGGCAAGGCTAAGGCACGACAACGCAAGGCTAGGCAATAAACGGAAGGCAAGCAAAGAGTAACGGAAGGCAAGGAAGGCAAGGGAAAGCAGGGGAAGCCAAGGGTAACGGAAGGAACGGCACGGTAAGGGGAAACAAGGCTAAGGCACGACAACGCAGGGCTGGCCAATGCACGGCAAGGAAAGGAAAGGGTAACGCAAGGCAAAGCACCGTTACGCGAGGCAAGGCTAAGGCACGACAACGCAAGGCTAGGCAATGCACGGAAGGCAAGCAAAGAGTAACGGAAGGCAAGGAAGGCAAGGGAAAGCAAGGCAAGGCAAGGGTAACGGAAGGAACGGCACGGCAAGGGGAAACAAGGCTAAGGCACTGCAACGCACGGCTAGGCAATGCACGGAAGGAATGCAAAGAGTAACGGATGGCAATGGAAAGGAAGGGAAAGCAAGGCAAGGTAAGGGTAACGCAAGGCAAGGCACGGTCAGGCGAGGCAAGGCTGATGCACGACAACGCACGGCTAGGCAATTCACGGCAAGGCAAGGAAAGGGTAACGCAAGGAAAGGCACGGTCAGGCGAGGCAAGGCTAAGGCACGACAACGCAAGGCTAGGCAATGCACGGAAGGCAAGCAAAGAGTAACGGAAGGCAAGGCACGGTCAGGCGAGGCAAGGCTAAGGCACGACAACGCAAGGCTAGGCAATGCACGGAAGGCAAGCAAAGAGTAACGGAAGGCAAGGAAGGCAAGGGAAAGCAGGGGAAGGCAAGGGTAACGAAAGGAACGGCACGGTAAGGGGAAACAAGGCTAAGGCACGACAACACAGGGCTAGGCAATGCAGGGCAAGGCAAGGAAAGGGTAACGCATGGCAAGCCACGGTTTGGGGAGGAAGGCGCATGCACGACAACGCAAGGCTAGGCAATGCACGGAAGGCAAGCAAAGAGTAACGGAAGGCAAGGAAGGCAAGGGAAAGCAAGGCAAGGCAAGGGTAACAGCAGGAACGGCACGGCAAGGGGAAATAAGGCTAAGGCACGGCAACGCACGGCTAGGCAATGCACGGCAAGGCAAGGAAAGGGTAACGCAAGGCAAGGCACGGTGAGGCAAGGCAAGGCTGATGCACGACAACGCACGGCTAGGCAATGCACGGCAAGGCAAGGAAAGGGTAACGCAAGGCAAGGCACGGTCAGGCGAGGCAAGGCTAAGGCACGACAACGCAAGGCTAGGTAATGCACGGCAAGGCAAGGAAAGGGTAACGCAAGGCAAGGCACGGTAAGGCGCGGCAAGGCTAAGGCACGACAACGCAAGGCTAGGCAATAAACGGAAGGCAAGCAAAGAGTAATGGTAGGCAAGGAAGGCAAGGGAAAGCAGGGGAAGGCAAGGGTAACGGAAGGAACGGCACCGTAAGGGGAAACAAGGCTAAGGCACGACAACGCAGGGCTAGCCAATGCACGGCAAGGAAAGGAAAGGGTAACGCAAGGCAAGGCACCGTTACGCGAGGCAAGGCTAAGGCACGACAACGCAAGGCTAGGCAATGCACGGAAGGCAAGCAAAGAGTAACGGAAGGCAAGGAAGGCAAGGGAAAGCAAGGCAAGGCAAGGGTAACGGAAGAACGGCACGGCAAGGAGAAAGAAGGCTAAGGCACGGCAAAGCACGGCTAGGCAATGCACGGCAAGGCAAGGAAAGGGTAACGCAAGGCAAGGCACGGTCAGGCGAGGCAAGGCTAAGGCACGACAACGCAAGGCTAGGCAATGCACGGAAGGAAAGCAAAGAGTAACGGAAGGCAATGAAAGGAAGGGAAAGCAAGGCAAGGTAAGGGTAACGCAAGGCAAGGCACGGTGAGGCAAGGCAAGGCTGATGCACGACAACGCACGGCTAGGCAATTCACGGCAAGGCAAGGAAAGGGTAACGCAAGGCAAGGCACGGTCAGGCGAGGCAAGGCTAAGGCACGACAACGCAAGGCTAGGCAATGCACGGAAGGCAAGCAAAGAGTAACGGAAGGCAAGGAAGGCAAGGGAAAGCAAGGCAAGGCAAGGGTAACAGAAGGAACGGCACGGCAAGGGGAAACAAGGCTAAGGCACGGCAACGCACGGATAGGCAATGCACGGCAAGGCAAGGAAAGGGTAACGCAAGGCAAGGCACGGTGAGGCAAGGCAAGGCTGATGCACGACAACGCACGGCTAGGCAATGCACGGCAAGGCAAGGAAAGGGTAACGCAAGGCAAGGCACTGTCAGGCGAGGCAAGGCTAAGGCACGACAACCCAAGGCTAGGCAATGCACGGCAAGGCAAGGAAAGGGTAACGCAAGGCAAAGCACGGTAAGGCGCGGCAAGGCTAAGGCACGACAACGCAAGGCTAGGCAATAAACGGAAGGCAAGGAAGGCAAGGGAAAGCAGGGGAAGCCAAGGGTAACGGAAGGAACGGCACGGTAAGGGGAAACAAGGCTAAGGCACGACAACGCAGGGGTAGCCAATGCACGGCAAGGAAAGGAAAGGGTAACGCAAGGCAAGGCACCGTTACGCGAGGCAAGGCTAAGGCACGACAACGCAAGGCTAGGCAATGCACGGAAGGCAAGCAAAGAGTAACGGAAGGCAAGGAAGGCAAGGGAAAGCAAGGCAAGGCAAGGGTAACGGAAGGAACGGCACGGTAAGGGGAAACAAAGCTAAGGCACGACAATGCAGGGCTAGGCAATGCACGGCAAGGCAAGGAAAGGGTAACGCAAGGCAAAGCACGGTGAGGCAAGACAAGGCAAATGCACGACAACGCAAGGCTAGGCAATGCACGGAAGGCAAGCAAAGAGTAACGGAAGGAAAGGAAGGCAAGGGAAAGCAAGGCAAGGCAAGGGTAACAGAAGGAACGGCACGGCAAGGGGAAACAAGGCTAAGGCACGGCAACGCGCGGCTAGGCAATGCACGGCAAGGCAAGGAAAGGGTATCGCAAGGCAAGGCACGGTGAGGCAAGGCAAGGGTGATGCACGACAACGCACGGCTAGGCAATG
Source organism: Macrotis lagotis (assembly GCF_037893015.1). Classification (NCBI taxonomy): domain Eukaryota; kingdom Metazoa; phylum Chordata; class Mammalia; order Peramelemorphia; family Peramelidae; genus Macrotis; species Macrotis lagotis. The sequence continues at coordinate 54,196 of NW_027422381.1, forward strand.
CACGGCAAGGCAAGGAAAGGGTAACGCAAGGCAAGGCACGGTCAGGCGAGGCAAGGCTAAGGCACGACAACGCATGGCTAGGCAATGCACGGCAAGGCAAGGAAAGGGTAACGCAAGGCAAGGCACGGTAAGGCGCGGCAAGGCTAAGGCACGACAACGCAAGGCTAGGCAATAAACGGAAGGCAAGCAAAGAGTAACGGAAGGCAAGGAAGGCAAGGGAAAGCAGGGGAAGCCAAGGGTAACGGAAGGAACGGCACGGTAAGGGCAAACAAGACTAAGGCACGACAACACAGGGCTAGGCAGTGCACGGCTAGGCAAGGAAAGAGTAACGGAAGGAAAGGAAGGCAAGGCAAAGCAAGGCAAGGCAAGTGTAACAAAAGGCAAGGCACGGCAAGGGGAAACAAGGCTAAGGAACGGCAACGCACGGCTACGCAATGCACGGCCAGGCAAGGAAAGGGTAACGCAAGGCAAGGCACGGTAAGGCAAGACAAGGCTAATGCACGACAACGCACGGCTAGGCAATGCACGGCCAGGCAAGGAAAGGGTAACGCAAGGCAAGGCACGGTGAGGCAAGGCAAGGCAAATGCACGACAACGCACGGCTAGGCAATGCACGGCAAGGCAAGGAAAGGGTAACGCAAGGCAAGGCACGGTCAGGCGAGGCAAGGCTAAGGCACGACAACGCAAGGCTAGGCAATGAACGGAAGGCAAGCAAAGAGTAACGGAAGGCAAGGAAGGCAAGGGAAAGCAAGGGAAGGCAAGGGCAACGAAAGGAACGGCACGGTAAGGGGAAACAAAGCTAAGGCACGACAATGCAGGGCTAGGCAATGCACGGCAAGGCAAGGAAAGGGTAACGCAAGGCAAAGCACGGTGAGGCAAGACAAGGCAAATGCACGACAACGCAAGGCTAGGCAATGCACGGCAAGGCAAGGAAAGGGTAACTCAAGGCAAGGCACGGTCAGGCGAGGCAAGGCTAAGGCACGACAACGCAAGGCTAGGCAATGCACGGAAGGCAAGCAAAGAGTAACGGAAGGCAAGGAAGGCAAGGGAAAGCAGGGGAAGGCAAGGGTAACGAAAGGAACGGCACGGTAAGGGGAAACAAGGCTAAGGCACGACAACACAGGGCTAGGCAATGCAGGGCAAGGCAAGGAAAGGGTAACGCAAGGCAAGCCACGGTTTGGGGAGGAAGGCGCATGCACGACAACGCAAGGCTAGGCAATGCACGGAAGGCAAGCAAAGAGTAACGGAAGGCAAGGAAGGCAAGGGAAAGCAAGGCTAGGCAAGGGTAACAGAAGGAACGGCACGGCAAGGGGAAACAAGGCTAAGGCACGGCAACACACGGCTAGGCAATGCACGGCCAGGCAAGGAAAGGGTAACGCAAGGCAAGGCACGGTGAGGCAAGGCAAGGCAAATGCACGACAACGCACGGCTAGGCAATGCACGGCAAGGCAAGGAAAGGGTAACGCAAGGCAAGGCACGGTCAGGCGAGGCAAGGCTAAGGCACGACAACGCAAGGCTAGGCAATGCACGGAAGGCAAGCAAAGAGTAACGGAAGGCAAGGAAGGCAAGGGAAAGCAGGGGAAGGCAAGGGTAACGAAAGGAACGGCACGGTAAGGGGAAACAAGGCTAAGGCACGACAACACAGGGCTAGGCAATGCAGGGCAAGGCAAGGAAAGGGCAATGCAAGGCAAGGCACGGTTCGGGGAGGAAGGCGAATGCACGACAACGCAAGGCTAGGCAAAGCACGGAAGGCAAGCAAAGAGTAACGGAAGGCAAGGAAGGCAAGGGAAAGCAGGGGAAGGAAAGGGTAACGGAAGGAACGGCACGGTAAGGGGAAACAAGGCTAAGGCACGGCAACGCAGGGCTAGCCAATGCACGGTAAGGAAAGGAAAGGGTAACGCAAGGCAAGGCACCGTTACGCGAGGCAAGGCTAAGGCACGACAACGCAAGGCTAGGCAATGCACGGAAGGCAAGCAAAGAGTAACGGAAGGCAAGGAAGGCAAGGGAAAGCAAGGCAAGGCAAGGGTAACGGAAGGAACGGCACGGCAAGGGGAAACAAGGCTAAGGCACGGCAACGCACGGCTAGGCAATGCACGGCAAGGCAAGGAAAGGGTAACGCAAGGCAAGGCACTGTCAGGCGAGGCAAGGCTAAGGCACGACAACGCAAGGCTAGGCAATGCACGGAAGGAAAGCAAAGAGTAACGGAAGGCAATGAAAGGAAGGGAAAGCAAGGCAAGGTAAGGGTAACGCAAGGCAAGGCACGGTGAGGCAAGGCAAGCCTGATGGACGACAACGCACGGCTAGGCAATTCACGGCAAGGCAAGGAAAGGGTAACGCAAGGCAAGGCACGGTCAGGCGAGGCAAGGCTAAGGCACGACAACGCAAGGCTAGGCAATGCACGGCTAGGCAAGGAAAGATTAACGGAAGGAAAGGAAGGCAAGGCAAAGCAAGGCAAGGCAAGTGTATCAAAAGGCAAGGCACGGCAAGGGGAAACAAGGCTAAGGAACGGCAACGCACGGCTACGCAATGCACGGCCAGGCAAGGAAAGGGTAACGCAAGGCAAGGCACGGTAAGGCAAGACAAGGCTAATGCACGACAACGCACGGCTAGGCAATGCACGGCCAGGCAAGGAAAGGGTAACGCAAGGCAAGGCACGGAGAGGCAAGGCAAGGCAAATGCACGACAACGCACGGCTAGGCAATGCACGGCAAGGCAAGGAAAGGGTAACGCAAGGCAAGGCACGGTCAGGCGAGGCAAGGCTAAGGCACGACAACGCAAGGCTAGGCAATGAACGGAAGGCAAGCAAAGAGTAACGGAAGGCAAGGAAGGCAAGGGAAAGCAAGGGAAGGCAAGGGCAACGAAAGGAACGGCACGGTAAGGGGAAACAAAGCTAAGGCACGACAATGCAGCGCTAGGCAATGCACGGCAAGGCAAGGAAAGGTTAACGCAAGGCAAAGCACGGTGAGGCAAGACAAGGCAAATGCACGACAACGCACGGCTAGGCAATGCACGGCAAGGCAAGGAAAGGGCAACTCAAGGCAAGGCACGGTCAGGCGAGGCAAGGCTAAGGCACGACAACGCAAGGCTAGGCAATGCACGGAAGGCAAGCAAAGAGTAACGGAAGGCAAGGAAGGCAAGGGAAAGCAGGGGAAGGCAAGAGTAACGAAAGGAACGCCACGGTAAGGGGAAACAAGGCTAAGGCACGACAACACAAGGCTAGGAAATGCAGGGCAAGGCAAGGAAAGGGTAACGCAAGGCAAGCCACGGTTTGGGGAGGAAGGCGCATGCACGACAACGCAAGGCTAGGCAATGCACGGAAGGCAAGCAAAGAGTAACGGAAGGCAAGGAAGGCAAGGGAAAGCAAGGCAAGGCAAGGGTAACAGCAGGAACGGCACGGCAAGGGGAAATAAGGCTAAGGCACGGCAACGCACGGCTAGGCAATGCACGGCAAGGCAAGGAAAGGGTAACGCAAGGCAAGGCACGGTGAGGCAAGGCAAGGCTGATGCACGACAACGCACGGCTAGGCAATGCACGGCAAGGCAAGGAAAGGGTAACGCAAGGCAAGGCACGGTCAGGCGAGGCAAGGCCAAGGCACGACAACGCAAGGCTAGGTAATGCACGGCAAGGCAAGGAAAGGGTAACGCAAGGCAAGGCACGGTAAGGCGCGGCAAGGCTAAGGCACGACAACGCAAGGCTAGGCAATAAACGGAAGGCAAGCAAAGAGTAATGGTAGGCAAGTAAGGCAAGGGAAAGCAGGGGAAGGCAAGGGTAACGGAAGGAACGGCACCGTAAGGGGAAACAAGGCTAAGGCACGACAACGCAGGGCTAGCCAATGCACGGCAAGGAAAGGAAAGGGTAACGCAAGGCAAGGCACCGTTACGCGAGGCAAGGCTAAGGCACGACAACGCAAGGCTAGGCAATGAACGGAAGGCAAGCAAAGAGTAACGGAAGGCAAGGAAGGCAAGGGAAAGCAAGGCAAGGCAAGGGTAACGGAAGAACGGCACGGCAAGGGGAAAGAAGGCTAAGGCACGGCAAAGCACGGCTAGGCAATGCACGGCAAGGCAAGGAAAGGGTAACGCAAGGCAAGGCACTGTCAGGCGAGGCAAGGCTAAGGCACGACAACGCAAGCCTAGGCAATGCACGGAAGGAAAGCAAAGAGTAACGGAAGGCAATGAAAGGAAGGGAAAGCAAGGCAAGGTAAGGGTAACGCAAGGCAAGGCACGGTGAGGCAAGGCAAGGCTGATGCACGACAACGCACGGCTAGGCAATTCACGGCAAGGCAAGGAAAGGGTAACGCAAGGCAAGGCACGGTCAGGCGATGCAAGGCTAAGGCACGACAACGCATGGCTAGGCAATGCACGGAAGGCAAGCAAAGAGGAACGGAAGGCAAGGAAGGCTAGGGAAAGCAGGGAAAGGCAAGGGTAACGGAAGGAACGGCACGGTAAGGGCAAACAAGACTAAGGCACGACAACACAGGGCTAGGCAATGCAGGGCAAGGCAAGGAAATGGTAACGCAAGGCAAGGTACGGTTTGGGGAGGCAAAGCTAATGCACGACAACGCAAGGCTAGGCAGTGCACGGCTAGGCAAGGAAAGAGTAACGGAAGGAAAGGAAGGCAAGGCAAAGCAAGGCAAGGCAAGTTTAACAAAAGGCAAGGCACGGCAAGGGGAAACAAGGCTAAGGAACGGCAACGCACGGCTACGCAATGCACGGCCAGGCAAGGAAAGGGTAACGCAAGGCAAGGCACGGTAAGGCAAGACAAGGCTAATGCACGACAGCGCACGGCTAGGCAATGCACGGCCAGGCAAGGAAAGGGTAACGCAAGGCAAGGCACGGTGAGGCAAGGCAAGGCAAATGCACGGCAACGCACGGCTAGGCAATGCACGGCAAGGCAAGGAAAGGGTAACGTAAGGCAAGGCACGGTCAGGCGAGGCAAGGCTAAGGCACGACAACGCAAGGCTAGGCAATGAACGGAAGGCAAGCAAAGAGTAACGGAAGGCAAGGAAGGCAAGGGAAAGCAAGGGAAGGCAAGGGCAACGAAAGGAACGGCACGGTAAGGGGAAACAAGGCTAAGGCACTGCAACGCAGGGCTAGCCAATGCACGGCAAGCAAAGGAAAGGGTAACGCAAGGCAAGGCACCGTTACGCGAGGCAAGGCTAAGGCAAGACAACGCAAGGCTTGGCAATGCACGGAAGGCAAGCAAAGAGTAACGGAAGGCAAGGAAGGCAAGGGAAAGCAAGGCAAGGCAAGGGTAACGGAAGGAACGGCACGGCAAGGGGAAACAAGGCTAAGGCACGGCAACGCACGGCTAGGCAATGCACGGCAAGGCAAGGAAAGGGTAACGCAAGGCAAGGCACTGTCAGGCGAGGCAAAGCTAAGGCACGACAACGCAAGGCTAGGCAATGCACGGAAGGAAAGCAAAGAGTAACGGAAGGCAATGAAAGGAAGGGAAAGCAAGGCAAGGTAAGGGTAACGCAAGGCAAGGCACGGTGAGGCAAGGCAAGGCTGATGCACGACAACGCACGGCTAGGCAATTCACGGCAAGGCAAGGAAAGGGTAACGCAAGGCAAGGCACGGTCAGGCGAGGCAAGGCTAAGGCACGACAACGCAAGGCTAGGCAATGCACGGAAGGCAAGCAAAGAGGAACGGAAGGCAAGGAAGGCTAGGGAAAGCAGGGAAAGGCAAGGGTAACGGAAGGAACGGCACGGTAAGGGCAAACAAGACTAAGGCACGACAACACAGGGCTAGGCAATGCAGGGCAAGGCAAGGAAATGGTAACGCAAGGCAAGGCACGGTTTGGGGAGGCAAAGCTAATGCACGACAACGCAAGGCTAGGCAGTGCACGGCTAGGCAAGGAAAGAGTAACGGAAGGAAAGGAAGGCAAGGCAAAGCAAGGCAAGGCAAGTGTAACAAAAGGCAAGGCACGGCAAGGGGAAACAAGGCTAAGGAACGGCAACGCACGGCTACGCAATGCACGGCCAGGCAAGGAAAGGGTAACGCAAGGTAAGGCACGGTGAGGCAAGGCAAGGCAAATGCACGACAACGCACGGCTAGGCAATGCACGGCAAGGCAAGGAAAGGGTAACGCAAGGCAAGGCACGGTCAGGCGAGGCAAGGCTAAGGCACGACAACGCAAGGCTAGGCAATGAACGGAAGGCAAGCAAAGAGTAACGGAAGGCAAGGAAGGCAAGGGAAAGCAAGGGAAGGCAAGGGCAACGAAAGGAACGGCACGGTAAGGGGAAACAAGGCTAAGGCACGACAATGCTGGGCTAGGCAATGCACGGCAAGGCAAGGAAAGGGTAACGCAAGGCAAAGCACGGTGAGGCAAGACAAGGCAAATGCACGACAACGCACGGCTAGGCAATGCACGGCAAGGCAAGGAAAGGGTAACTCAAGGCAAGGCACGGTCAGGCGAGGCAAGGCTAAGGCACGACAACGCAAGGCTAGGCAATGCACGGAAGGCAAGCAAAGAGTAACGGAAGGCAAGGAAGGCAAGGGAAAGCAGGGGAAGGCAAGGGTAACGAAAGGAACGGCACGGTAAGGGGAAACAAGGCTAAGGCACGACAACACAGGGCTAGTCAATGCAGGGCAAGGCAAGGAAAGGGTAACGCAAGGCAAGGCACGGTTCGGGGAGGAAGGCGAATGCACGACAACGCAAGGCTAGGCAATGCACGGAAGGCAAGCAAAGAGTAACGGAAGGCAAGGAAGGCAAGGGAAAGCAAGGCAAGGCAAGGGTAACGGAAGGAACGGCACGGCAAGGGGAAACAAGGCTAAGGCACGGCAACGCACGGCTAGGCAATGCACGGCAAGGCAAGGAAAGGGTAACGCAAGGCAAAGCACGGTGAGGCAAGACAAGGCAAATGCACGACAACGCACGGCTAGGCAATGCACGGCAAGGCAAGGAAAGGGTAACTCAAGGCAAGGCACGGTCAGGCGAGGCAAGGCTAAGGCACGACAACGCAAGGCTAGGCAATGCACGGAAGGCAAGCAAAGAGTAACGGAAGGCAAGGAAGGCAAGGGAAAGCAGGGGAAGGCAAGGGTAACGAAAGGAACGGCACGGTAAGGGGAAACAAGGCTAAGGCACGACAACACAGGGCTAGTCAATGCAGGGCAAGGCAAGGAAAGGGTAACGCAAGGCAAGGCACGGTTCGGGGAGGAAGGCGAATGCACGACAACGCAAGGCTAGGCAATGCACGGAAGGCAAGCAAAGAGTAACGGAAGGCAAGGAAGGCAAGGGAAAGCAAGGCAAGGCAAGGGTAACGGAAGGAACGGCACGGCAAGGGGAAACAAGGCTAAGGCACGGCAACGCACGGCTAGGCAATGCAGGGCAAGGCAAGGAAAGGGTAACGCAAGGAAAGGCACGGTTCGGGGAGGAAGGCGAATGCACGACAACGCAAGGCTAGGCAAAGCTCGGAAGGCAAGCAAAGAGTAACGGAAGGCAAGGAAGGCAAGGGAAAGCAGGGGAAGGCAAGGGTAACGGAAGGAACGGCACGGTAAGGGGAAACAAGGCTAAGGCACGGCAACGCAGGGCTAGCCAATGCACGGTAAGGAAAGGAAAGGGTAACGCAAGGCAAGGCACCGTTACGCGAGGCAAGGCTAAGGCACGACAACGCAAGGCTAGGCAATGCACGGAAGGCAAGCAAAGAGTAACGGAAGGCAAGGAAGGCAAGGGAAAGCAAGGCAAGGCAAGGGTAACGGAAGGAACGGCACGGCAAGGGGAAACAAGGCTAAGGCACGGCAACGCACGGCTAGGCAATGCACGGCAAGGCAAGGAAAGGGTAACGCAAGGCAAGGCACTGTCAGGCGAGGCAAGGCTAAGGCACGACAACGCAAGGCTAGGCAATGCACGGAAGGAAAGCAAAGAGTAACGGAAGGCAATGAAAGGAAGGGAAAGCAAGGCAAGGTAAGGGTAACGCAAGGCAAGGCACGGTGAGGCAAGGCAAGGCTGATGCACGACAACGCACGGCTAGGCAATTCACGGCAAGGCAAGGAAAGGGTAACGCAAGGCAAGGCACGGTCAGGCGAGGCAAGGCTAAGGCACGACAACGCAAGGCTAGGCAATGCACGGAAGGCAAGCAAAGAGGAACGGAAGGCAAGGAAGGCTAGGGAAAGCAGGGAAAGGCAAGGGTAACGGAAGGAACGGCACGGTAAGGGCAAACAAGACTAAGGCACGACAACACAGGGCTAGGCAATGCAGGGCAAGGCAAGGAAATGGTAACGCAAGGCAAGGCACGGTTTGGGGAGGCAAAGCTAATGCACGACAACGCAAGGCTAGGTAGTGCACGGCTAGGCAAGGAAAGAGTAACGGAAGGAAAGGAAGGCAAGGCAAAGCAAGGCAAGGCAAGTGTATCAAAAGGCAAGGCACGGCAAGGGGAAACAAGGCTAAGGAACGGCAACGCACGGCTACGCAAAGCACGGCCAGGCAAGGAAAGGGTAACGCAAGGCAAGGCACGGTAAGGCAAGACAAGGCTAATGCACGACAACGCACGGCTAGGCAATGCACGGCCAGGCAAGGAAAGGGTAACGCAAGGCAAGGCACGGAGAGGCAAGGCAAGGCAAATGCAAGACAACGCACGGCTAGGCAATGCACGGCAAGGCAAGGAAAGGGTAACGGAAGGCAAGGCACGGTCAGGCGAGGCAAGGCTAGGGCACGACAACGCAAGGCTAGGCAATGAACGGAAGGCAAGCAAAGAGTAACGGAAGGCAAGGAAGGCAAGGGAAAGCAAGGGAAGGCAAGGGCAATGAAAGGAACGGCACGGTAAGGGGAAATAAAGCTAAGGCACGACAACGCAGCGCTAGGCAATGTACGGCAAGGCAAGGAAAGGTTAACGCAAGGCAAAGCACGGTGAGGCAAGACAAGGCAAATGCACGACAACGCACGGCTAGGCAATGCACGGCAAGGCAAGGAAAGGGCAACTCAAGGCAAGGCACGGTCAGGCGAGGCAAGGCTAAGGCACGACAACGCAAGGCTAGGCAATGCACGGAAGGCAAGCAAAGAGTAACGGAAGGCAAGGAAGGCAAGGGAAAGCAGGGGAAGGCAAGGGTAACGAAAGGAACGGCACGGTAAGGGGAAACAAGGCTAAGGCACGACAACACAGGGCTAGGCAATGCAGGGCAAGGCAAGGAAAGGGTAACGCAAGGCAAGCCACGGTTTGGGGAGGAAGGCGCATGCACGACAACGCAAGGCTAGGCAATGCACGGAAGGCAAGCAAAGAGTAACGGAAGGCAAGGAAGGCAAGGGAAAGCAAGGCAAGGCAAGGGTAACAGCAGGAACGGCACGGCAAGGGGAAATAAGGCTAAGGCACGGCAACGCACGGCTAGGCAATGCACGGCAAGGCAAGGAAAGGGTAACGCAAGGCAAGGCACGGTGAGGCAAGGCAAGGCTGATGCACGACAACGCACGGCTAGGCAATGCACGGCAAGGCAAGGAAAGGGTAACGCAAGGCAAGGCACGGTCAGGCGAGGCAAGGCTAAGGCACGACAACGCAAGGCTAGGTAATGCACGGCAAGGCAAGGAAAGGGTAACGCAAGGCAAGGCACGGTAAGGCGCGGCAAGGCTAAGGCACGACAACGCAAGGCTAGGCAATAAACGGAAGGCAAGCAAAGAGTAATGGTAGGCAAGGAAGGCAAGGGAAAGCAGGGGAAGGCAAGGGTAACGGAAGGAACGGCACCGTAAGGGGAAACAAGGCTAAGGCACGACAACGCAGGGCTAGCCAATGCACGGCAAGGAAAGGAAAGGGTAACGCAAGGCAAGGCACCGTTACGCGAGGCAAGGCTAAGGCACGACAACGCAAGGCTAGGCAATGCACGGAAGGCAAGCAAAGAGTAACGGAAGGCAAGGAAGGCAAGGGAAAGCAAGGCAAGGCAAGGGTAACGGAAGAACGGCACGGCAAGGGGAAAGAAGGCTAAGGCACGGCAAAGCACGGCTAGGCAATGCACGGCAAGGCAAGGAAAGGGTAACGCAAGGCAAGGCACTGTCAGGCGAGGCAAGGCGAAGGCACGACAACGCAAGGCTAGGCAATGCACGGAAGGAAAGCAAAGAGTAACGGAAGGCAATGAAAGGAAGGGAAAGCAAGGCAAGGTAAGGGTAACGCAAGGCAAGGCACGGTGAGGCAAGGCAAGGCTGATGCACGACAACGCACGGCTAGGCAATTCACGGCAAGGCAAGGAAAGGGTAACGCAAGGCAAGGCACGGTCAGGCGAGGCAAGGCTAAGGCACGACAACGCAAGGCTAGGCAATGCACGGAAGGCAAGCAAAGAGTAACGGAAGGCAAGGAAGGCAAGGGAAAGCAGGGGAAGGCAAGGGTAACGAAAGGAACGGCACGGTAAGGGGAAACAAGGCTAAGGCACGACAACACAGGGCTAGGCAATGCAGGGCAAGGCAAGGAAAGGGTAACGCAAGGCAAAGCACGGTGAGGCAAGACAAGGCAAATGCACGACAACGCACGGCTAGGCAATGCACGGCAAGGCAAGGAAAGGGCAACTCAAGGCAAGGCACGGTCAGGCGAGGCAAGGCTAAGGCACGACAACGCAAGGCTAGGCAATGCACGGAAGGCAAGCAAAGAGTAACGGAAGGCAAGGAAGGCAAGGGAAAGCAGGGGAAGGCAAGGGTAACGAAAGGAACGGCACGGTAAGGGGAAACAAGGCTAAGGCACGACAACACAGGGCTAGGCAATGCAGGGCAAGGCAAGGAAAGGGTATCGCAAGGCAAGGCACGGTTCGGGGAGGAAGGCGAATGCACGACAACGCAAGGCTAGGCAATGCCCGGAAGGCAAGCAAAGAGTAACGGAAGGCAAGGGAGGCAAGGGAAAGCAAGGCAAGGCAAGGGTAACAGAAGGAACGGCACGGCAAGGGGAAACAAGGCTAAGGCACGGCAACGCACGGCTAGGCAATGCACGGCAAGGCAAGGAAAGGGTAACGCAAGGCAAGGCACGGTGAGGCAAGGCAAGGCGGATGCACGACAACGCACGGCTAGGCAATGCACGGCAAGGCAAGGAAAGGGTAACGCAAGGCAAGGCACTGTCAGGCGAGGCAAGGCTAAGGCACGACAACGCAAGGCTAGGCAATGCACGGCAAGGCAAGGAAAGGGTAACGCAAGGCAAAGCACGGTAAGGCGCGGCAAGGCTAAGGCACGACAACGCAAGGCTAGGCAATAAACGGAAGGCAAGGAAGGCAAGGGAAAGCAGGGGAAGCCAAGGGTAACGGAAGGAACGGCACGGTAAGGGGAAACAAGGCTAAGGCACGACAACGCAGGGGTAGCCAATGCACGGCAAGGAAAGGAAAGGGTAACGCAAGGCAAAGCACGGTGAGGCAAGACAAGGCAAATGCACGACAACGCAAGGCTAGGCAATGCACGGAAGGCAAGCAAAGAGTAACGGAAGGCAAGGAAGGCAAGGGAAAGCAAGGCAAGGCAAGGGTAACGGAAGGAACGGCACGGTAAGGGGAAACAAAGCTAAGGCACGACAATGCAGGGCTAGGCAATGCACGGCAAGGCAAGGAAAGGGTAACGCAAGGCAAAGCACGGTGAGGCAAGACAAGGCAAATGCACGACAACGCAAGGCTAGGCAATGCACGGAAGGCAAGCAAAGAGTAACGGAAGGCAAGGAAGGCAAGGGAAAGCAAGGCAAGGCAAGGGTAACAGAAGGAACGGCACGGCAAGGGGAAACAAGGCTAAGGCACGGCAACGCACGGCTAGGCAATGCACGGCAAGGCAAGGAAAGGGTAACGCAAGGCAAGGCACGGTGAGGCAAGGCAAGGCTGATGCACGACAACGCACGGCTAGGCAATGCACGGCAAGGCAAGGAAAGGGTAACGCAAGGCAAGGCACGGTCAGGCGAGGCAAGGCTAAGGCACGACAACGCAAGGCTAGGCAATGCACGGCAAGGCAAGGAAAGGGTAACGGAAGGCAAGGAATGCAAGGGAAAGCAAGGCAAGGCAAGAGTAACGGAAGGAACGGCACGGCAAGGGAAACAAGGCTAAGGCACGACAACGCAAGGCTAGGCAATGCACGGCAAGGCAAGGAAAGGGTAACGCAAGGCAATGCACGGTGAGGCAAGGCAAGGCTAAGGCACGAAAACGCAAGGCTAGGCAATGCACGGAAGGCAAGCAAAAGTAACGGAAAGCAAGAAAGGCAAGGGAAAGCAAGGCAAGGCAAGGGTAAGGGAAGGAACGGCACGGCAAGGGGAAACAAGGCTAAGGCACGACAACGCAAGCTAGGCAAAGCACGGCAAGGCAAGGAAAGGGTAACGCAAGGCAAGGCACGGTCAGGCAAAGCAAGGCTAATGCACGACAACGCAAGGCTAGGCAGTGCACGGCTAGGCAAGGAACGAGTAACGGAAGTAATGGAAGGCAAGGCAAAGCAAGGCAAGGCAAGTGTCACAAAAGGCACGGCACGGCAAGGGGAAACAAGGCTAAGGCACGACAACGCAAGCTAGGCAATGCACGGCAAGGCAAGGAAAGGGTAACGCAAGGTAAGGAATGCAAGGCAAAGCAAGGTAACGAATGCAAGGCTATGGCAAGGTCAAAAAAAGGCTACGGCACGACAACGCAAGGCTACGCAATGCACGGAAGGCAAGCAAAGAGTAACGGAAGGCAAGGAAGGCAAGGCAAAGCAAGGCAACGCAAGCAAGGCTACGGCAAGGTGAAACAGGGCTAAGGCACGACAACGCACGGCTAGGAAATGCACGGCAAAGCCAGGAAAGGGTAACGCAAGGCAAGGCACGGTCAGGCAAGGCAAGGCTAATGCACGACAACGCAAGGCTAGGCAATGCACGGCAAGGCAAGGAAAGAGTAACGGAAGGCAAGGAATGCAAGGGAAAGCAAGGTAAGGCATGGGTAAGGGAAGGAACGGCACGGAAAGGGGAAACAAGGCTAAGGCACGACAAGGCAAGCTAGGCAATGCACGGCAAGGCAAGGAAAGGGTAACGCAAGGCAAGGCACGGTCAGTCGAGGCAAGGCTAATGCACGACAACGCAAGGCTTGGCAGTGCACGGCTAGGCAAGGAAAGAGTAACAGAAGGAAAGGAAGGCAAGGCAAAGCAATGCAAGGCAAGTGAAACAAAAGGCACGGCACGGCAAGGGGAAACAAGGGTAAGGCACGACAACGCAACCTAGGCAATGCACGGCAAGGCAAGGAAAGGGTAACGCAAGGCAAGGCACGGTGGGGCAAGGCAAGGCAAATGCACAACAACGCACGGCTAGGCAATGCACGGCAAGGCAAGGAAAGGGTAACGGAAGCGAAGTCACGGTCAGGCGAGGCAAGGCCAAGGCACGACAACGCAAGGCTAGGCAATGCAGGTAAGGCAAGCAAAGAGTAACGGAAGGCAAGGAAGGCAAGGGAAAGCAAGGCATGGCAAGGTTAACGGAAGGAACGGCTCGGCAAGGGTAAACAAGGCTAAGGCACGGCTACGCACGGCTAGGCAATGCACGGCCAGGCAATGAAAAGGTAACGCAAGGCAAGGCACGGTGAGGCAAGGCAAGGCTAAGGCACGAAAACGCAAAGCTAGGCAGTGCACGGAAGGAAAGCAAAGAGTAACGGAAGGCAAGGAAGGCAAGGGAAAGCAAGGCAAGTTAAGGGTAAGGGAAGGAACGGCACGGCAAGGGGAAACAGGGCTAAGGCATGACAACGCAAGCTAGGCAATGCACGGCAAGGCAAGGAAAGGGTAACGCAAGGCAAGGCACGGTCAGGCAAGGCAAGGCTAATGCACGACAACGCAAGGCTAGGCAATGCACGGCAAGGCAAGGAAAGAGTAACGGAAGGCAAGGAATGCAAAGGAAAGCAAGACTAGGCAAGAGTAACGGAAGGAACGGCACGGCAAGGAGAAGCAAGGCGAAGGCACGACAACGCAAGGCTAGGCAATGCACGGCAAGGCAAGGAAAGGGTAACGCAAGGCAAGGCACGGTCAGGCAAGGCAAGGCTAAGGGACGAAAACGCAAGGCTAGGCAATGCACGGCAAGGCAAGGAAAGAGTAACGGAAGGCAAGGAATGCAAGGGAAAGCAAGGCAAGGCAAGAGTAACGGAAGGAACGGCACGGCAAGGGGAAGCAAGGCTAAGGCACGACAACGCAAGGCTAGGCAATGCACGGCAAGGCAAGGAAAGGGTAACGCAAGGCAAGCACGGTGAGGCAAGGCAAGGCTAAGGCACGAAAACGCAAGGCTAGGCAATGCACGGAAGGCAAGCAAAGAGTAACGGAAGGCAAGGAAGGCAAGGGAAAGCAAGGCAAGGCAAGGGTAAGGGAAGGAACGGCACGGCAAGGGGAAACAAGGCTAAGGCACGACAACGCAAGCTAGGCAAAGCACGGCAAGGCAAGGAAAGGGTAACGCAAGGCAAGGCACGGTCAGGCAAAGCAAGGCTAATGCACGACAACGCAAGGCTAGGCAGTGCACGGCTAGGCAAGGAACGAGTAACGGAAGTAATGGAAGGCAAGGCAAAGCAAGGCAAGGCAAGTGTAACAAAAGGCACGGCACGGCAACGGGAAACAAGGCTAAGGCACGACAACGCAAGCTAGGCAATGCACGGCAAGGCAAGGAAATGGTAACGCAAGGTAAGGAATGCAAGGCAAAGCAAGGTAACGAATGCAAGGCTATGGCAAGGTCAAAAAAAGGCTACGGCACGACAACGCAAGGCTATGCAATGCACGGAAGGCAAGCAAAGAGTAACGGAAGGCAAGGAAGGAAGGCAAAGCAAGGCAACGCAAGCAAGGCTACGGCAAGGTGAAACAAGGCTAAGGCACGACAACGCACGGCTAGGAAATGCACGGCAAAGCCAGGAAAGGGTAACGCAAGGCAAGGCACGGTCAGGCAAGGCAAGGCTAATGCACGACAACGCAAGGCTAGGCAATGCACGGCAAGGCAAGGAAAGAGTAACGGAAGGCAAGGAATGCAAGGGAAAGCAAGGTAAGGCTAGGGTAAGGGAAGGAACGGCACGGAAAGGGGAAACAAGGCTAAGGCACGACAAGGAAAGCTAGGCAATGCACGGCAAGGCAAGGAAAGGGTAACGCAAGGCAAGGCACGGTCAGTCGAGGCAAGGCTAATGCACAACAACGCAAGGCTAGGCAGTGCACGGCTAGGCAAGGAAAGAGTAACAGAAGGAAAGGAAGGCAAGGCAAAGCAAGGCAAGGCAAGTGTAACAAAAGGCACGTCACGGCAAGGGGAAACAAGGGTAAGGCACGACAACGCAAGGTAGGCAATGCACGGCAAGGCAAGGAAAGCGTAACGCAAGGCAAGGCACGGTGAGGCAAGGCAAGGCTAATGCACAACAACGCACGTCTAGGCAATGCACGGCAAGGCAAGGAAAGGGTAACGCAAGGCAAGGCTCTGTCAGGCGAGGCAAGGCTAAGGCACGACAACGCAAGGCTAGGCAATGCACGGAAGGAAAGCAAAGAGTAACGGAAGGCAAGGAAGGCAAGGGAAAGCAAGGCAAGTTAAGGGTAAGGGAAGGAACGGCACGGCAAGGGGAAACAAGGCTAAGGCACGACAACGCAAGCTAGGCAATGCACGGCAAGGCAAGGAAAGGGTAACGCAAGGCAAGGTACCGTGAGGAAAGGCAAGGCTAAGGCACGAAAACGCAAGGCTAGGCAATGCACGGAAGGCAAGCAAAGAGTAACGGAAGGCAAGGAAGGCAAGGGAAAGCAAGGCAAGTTAAGAGTAAGGGAAGGAACGGCACGGCAAGGGGAAACAAGGCTAAGGCACGACAACGCACGGCTAGGCAATGCAGGGCAAAGCAAGGAAAGGGTAACGCAAGGCAAGGCATGGTCAGGCAAGGCAAGGCTAATGCACGACAACGCAAGGCTAGGCAGTGCACGGCTAGGCAAGGAACGAGTAACGGAAGGAATGGAAGGCAAGGCAAAGGAAGGCAAGGCAAGTGTAACAAAAGGCACGGCACGGCAAGGGGAAACAAGGCTAAGGCACGACAACGCAAGCTAGGCAATGCACGGCAAGGCAAGGAAAGGGTAACGCAAGGCAAGGCAGGGTCAGTCGAGGCAAGGCTAATGCACGACAACGCAAGGCTTGGCAGTGCACGGCTAGGCAAGGAAGGAGTAACAGAAGGAAAGGAAGGCAAGGCAAAGCAATGCAAGGCAAGTGAAACAAAAGGCACGGTACGGCAAGGGGAAACAAGGGTAAGGCACGACAACGCAATCTAGGCAATGCACGGCAAAGCAAGGAAAGGGTAACGCAAGGCAAGGCACGGTGAGGCAAGGCAAGGCAAATGCACAACAACGCACGGCTAGGCAATGCATGGCAAGGCAAGGAAAGGGTAACGCAAGCGAAGTCACGGTCAGGCGAGGCAAGGCCAAGGCACGACAACGCAAGGCTAGGCAATGCAGGTAAGGTAAGCAAAGAGTAACGGAAGGCAAGGAAGGCAAGGGAAAGCATGGCATGGCAAGGTTAACGGAAGGAACGGCTCGGCAAGGGTAAACAAGGCTAAGGCACGGCTACGCACGGCTAGGCAATGCACGGCCAGGCAATGAAAAGGTAACGCAAGGCAAGGCACGGTGAGGCAAGGCAAGGCTAAGGCACGAAAACGCAAGGCTAGGCAGTGCACGGAAGGCAAGCAAAGAGTAGCGGAAGGCAAGGAAGGCAAGGGAAAGCAAGGCAAGTTAAGGGTAAGGGAAGGAACGGCACGGCAAGGGGAAACAGGGCTAAGGCATGACAACGCAAGCTAGGCAATTCACGGCAAGTTAAGCAAAGGGTAACGCAAGGCAAGGCACGGTCAGGCAAGGCAAGGCTAATGCACGACAACGCAAGGCTAGGCAATGCACGGCAAGGCAAGGAAAGAGTAACAGTAGGCAAGGAATGCAAGGGAAAGCAAGGCAAGGCAAGAGTAACGGAAGGAACGGCACGGCAAGGGGAAGCAAGGCTGAGGCACGACAACGCAAGGCTAGGCAATGCACGGCAAGGCAAGGAAAGGGTAACGCAAGGCAAGGCACGGTGAGGCAAGGCAAGGCTAAGGCACGAAAACGCAAGGCTAGGCAATGCACGGAAGGCAAGCAAAGAGTAACGGAAGGCAAAGAAAGCAAGGGAAAGCAAGGCAAGGCAAGGGTAAGGGAAGGAACGGCACGGCAAGGGGAAACAAGGCTAAGGCACGACAACGCAAGCTAGGCAATGCACGGCAAGGCAAGGAAAGGGTAACGCAAGGCAAGGCACGATCAGGCGAGGCAAGGCTAATGCACGACAACGCAAGGATAGGCAGTGCACGGCTAGGCAAGGAAAGAGTAACGGAAGGATAGGAATGCAAGGCAAAGCAATGCAAGGCACGTGAAACAAAAGGCACGGCACGGCAAGGGGAAACAAGGCTAAGGCAAGACAACGCAAGCTAGGCAATGCACGGCAAGGCAAGGAAAGGGTAACGCAAGGCAAGGCACGGTCAGTCGAGGCAAGGCTAATGCACGACAACGCAAGCCTTGGCAGTGCACGGCTAGGCAAGGAAAGCGTAACAGAAGGAAAGGAAGGCAAGGCAAAGCAATGCAAGGCAAGTGAAACAAAAGGCACGGCACGGCAAGGGGAAACACGGGTAAGGCACGACAACGCAAGCTAGGCAATGCACGGCAAGGCAAGGAAAGGGTAACGCAAGGCAAGGCACGGTCAGGCAAGGCAAGGCTAATGCACGACAACGCAAGGCTAGGCAATGCACGGCAAGGCATGGAAAGAGTAACGGAAGGCAAGGAATGCATGGGAAAGCAAGGCAAGGCAAGAGTAACAGAAGGAACGGCACGGCAAGGGGAAGCAAGGCTAAGGCACGACAACGCAAGGCTAGGCAAAGCACGGCAAGGCAAGGAAAGGGTAACGGAAGGCAAGGAAGGCAAGGGAAAACAAGTCAACGCAAGCAAGGCTACGGCAAGGTGAAACAAGGCTAAGGCACGACAACGCACGGCTAGGCAATGCAGGGCAAAGCAAGGAAAGGGTAACGCAAGGCAAGGCACGGTCAGGCAAGGCAAGGCTAATGCACGACAACGCAAGGCTAGGCAATGCACGGCAAGGCAAGGAAAGAGTAACGGAAGGCAAGGAATGCAAGGGAAAGCAAGGCAAAGCAAGGGTAAGGGAAGGAACGGCACGGAAAGGGGAAACAAGGCTAAGGCACGACAACGCAAGCTAGGCAATGCACGGCAAGGCAAGGAAAGGGTAACGCAAGGCAAGGCACGGTGAGGCAAGGCAAGGCTAATGCACAACAACGCACGTCTAGGCAATGTACGGCAAGGCAAGGAAAGGGTAACGCAACGCAAGGCTCTGTCAGGCGAGGCAAGGCTAAGGCACGACAACGCAAGGCTAGGCAATGCACGGAAGGTAAGCAAAGAGTAACGGAAGGCAAGGAAGGCAAGGGAAAGCAAGGCAAGTTAAGGGTAAGGGAAGGAACGGCACGGCAAGGGGAAACATGCTAAGGCACGACAACGCAAGCTAAGCAATGCACGGCAAGGCAAAGAAAGGGTAACGCAAGGCAAGGCACGGTCAGTCGAGGCAAGGCTAATGCACGACAACGCAAGGCTAGGCAGTGCACGGCTAGGTAAGGAAAGAGTAACAGAAGGAAATGAAGGCAAGGCAAAGCAAGGCAAGGCAAGTGTAACAAAAGGCACGGCACGGCAAGGGGAAACAAGTGTAAGGCACGACAACGCAAGGTAGGCAATGCACGGCAAGGCAAGGAAAGGGTAACGCAAGGGAAGTCACGGTCAGGCGAGGCCAGGCTAAGGCACGACAACGCAAGGCTAGGCAATGCGGGGAAGGCAAGCAAAGAGTAACGGAAGGCAAGGAAGTCAAGGGAAAGCAAGGCAAGGCAGGGGTAACAGAAGGAACGGCACGGCAAGGGGAAACAAGGCTAAGGCACGGCAACGCACGTCTAGGCAATGCACGGCCAGGCAAGGAAAAAGTAACGCAAGGCAAGTCTCTGTCAGGAGAGGCAAGGCTAAGGCACAACAACGCAAGGCTAGGCAATGCACGGAAGGAAAGCAAAGAGTAACGGAAGGCAAGGAAAGCAAGGGAAAGCAAGGCAAGGGTAAGGGAAGGAACGGCACGGCAAGGGAAAACAAGGCTAAGGCACGACAACGCAAGCTAGGCATTGCACGGCAAGGCAAGGAAAGGGCAACGCAAGGCAAGGCACGGTCAGGAAATGCAAGGCTAATGCACGACAACGGAAGGCTAGGCAATGCACGGCAAGGCATGGAACGAGTAACGGAATGTAAGGAATGCAAGGGAAAGCAAGGCAAGGCAAGAGTAACGGAAGGAACGGCACGGCAAGGGGAAACAAGGCTAAGGCACGATAACGCAAGGCTAGGCAAAGCACGGCAAGGCAAGGAAAGGGTAACGCAAGGCAATGCACGGTGAGGCAAGGCAAGGCTGATGCACGACAACGCACGGCTAGGCAAAGCAAGGCAAGGGAAGGAGAGGGTAACGCAAGGCAAGGCACGGTCAAGCGAGGCAAGGCTAAGGCACGACAACGGAAGGCTAGGCAATGCACGGAAGGTAAGCAAAGAGTAACGGAAGGCAAGGAAGGAAAGGGAAAGCAAGGCAAGTTAAGAGTAAGGGAAGGAACGGCACGGCAAGGGGAAACAAGGCTAAGGCACGACAACGCAAGCTAGGCAAAGCACGGCAAGGCAAGGAAAGGGTAACGCAAGGCAAGGCACGGTCAGGCAAGGCAAGGCTAATGCACGACAACGCAAGGCTAGGCAGTGCACGGCTAGGCAAGGAACGAGTAACGGAAGGAATGGAAGGCAAGGAAAAGCAAGGCAAGGCAAGTGTAACAAAAGGCACGGCACGGCAAGGGGAAACAAGGCTAAGGCACGACAACGCAAGCTAGGCAATGCACGGCAAGGCAAGGAAAGGGTAACGCAAGGCAAGGAATGCAAGGCAAAGCAAGGTAACGCAAGCAAGGCTATGGCAAGGTCAAAAAAAGGCTACGGCACGACAACGCAAGGCTACGCAATGCACGGAAGGCAAGCAAAGAGTAAAGGAAGGCAAGGAAGGCAAGGCAAAGCAAGGCAACGCAAGCAAGGCTACGGCAAGGTGAAACAAGGCTAAGGCACGACAACGCACGGCTAGGCAATGCACGGCACAGCAAGGAAAGGGTAACGCAAGGCAATGCACGGTGAGGCAAGGCAAGGCTAAGGCACGAAAACGCAAGGCTAGGCAATGCACGGAAGGCAAGCAAAAGTAACGGAAAGCAAGAAAGGCAAGGGAAAGCAAGGCAAGGCAAGGGTAAGGGAAGGAACGGCACGGCAAGGGGAAACAAGGCTAAGGCACGACAACGCAAGCTAGGCAATGCACGGCAAGGCAAGGAAAGGGTAACGCAAGGCAAGGCACGGTCAGGAAATGCAAGGCTAATGCACGACAACGGAAGGCTAGGCAATGCACGGCAAGGCAAGGAAAGAGTAACGGAATGTAAGGAATGCAAGGGAAAGCAAGGCAAGGCAAGAGTAACGGAAGGAACGGCACGGCAAGGGAAAACAAGGCTAAGGCACGACAACGCAAGGCTAGGCAAAGCACGGCACGGCAAGGAAAGGGTAACGCAAGGCAAGGCACGGTGAGGCAAGGCAAGGCTAATGCACAACAACGCACGGCTCGGCAATGCACGGCAAGGCAAGGAAAGGGTAACGCAAGCAAAGGCTCTGTCAGGCGAGGCAAGGCTAAGGCACGACAACGCAAGGCTAGGCAATGCACGGAAGGTAAGCAAAGAGTAACGGAAGGCAAGGAAGGCAAGGGAAAGCAAGGCAAGGCAAGGGTAAGGGAAGGAACGGCACGGCAAGGGGAAACAAGGCTAAGGCACGACAACGCAAGCTAGGCAATGCACGGCAAGGCAAGGAAAGGGTAACGCAAGTCAAGGCACGGTGAGGAAATGCAAGGCTAATGCACGACAACGGAAGGCTAGGCAATGCACGGCAAGGCAAGGAAAGAGTAACGGAATGTAAGGAATGCAAGGGAAAGCAAGGCAAGGCAAGAGTAACGGAAGGAACGGCACGGCAAGGGGAAACAATGCTAAGGCACGACAACGCAAGGCTAGGCAAAGCACGGCAAGGCAAGGAAAGGGTAACGCAAGGCAAGGCACGGTGAGGCAAGGCAAGGCTAATGAACGACATAGTACGGCTAGGCAAAGCAAGGCAAGGGAAGGAGAGGGTAACGCAAGGCCAGGCACGGTCAGTCGAGGGAAGGCTAATGCACGACAACGCAAGGCTTGGCAGTGCACGGCTAGGCAAGGAAAGCGTAACAGAAGGAAAGGAAGGCAAGGCAAAGCAATGCAAGGCAAGTGAAACAAAAGGCACGGCACAGCAAGGGGAAACAAGGCTAAGGCACGACAACGCAAGCTAGGCAATGCACGGCAAGGCAAGGAAAGGGTAACGCAAGGCAAGGCACGGTCAGTCGAGGCAAGGCTAATGCACGACAACGCAAGGCTTGGTAGTGCACGGCCAGGCAAGGAAAGCGTAACAGAAGGAAAGGAAGGCAAGGCAAAGCAATGCAAGGCAAGTGAAACAAAAGGCACGGCACGGCATGGGGAAAAAAGGGTAAGGCACGACAACGCAAGCTAGGCAATGCACGGCAAGGCAAGGAAAGGGTAACTCAAGGCAAGGCACGGTGAGGCAAGCCAAGGCTAATGCACGACAACGCACGGCTAGGCAATGCACGGCAAGGCAAGGAAAGGGTAACGCAGAGCAAGGCACTGTCAGGCGAGGCAAGGCTAATGCACGACAACGCAAGACTAGGCAATGCACCCAAGGTAAGCAAAGAGTAACGGAAGGCAAGTAAGGCAAGGGAAAGCAAGGCAAGTTAAGGGTAAGGGAAGGAACGGCACGGCAAGGGGAAACAGGGCTAAGGCATGACAACGCAAGCTAGGCAATGCACGGCAAGTTAAGCAAAGCGTAACGCAAGGCAAGGCACGGTCAAGCAAGGCAAGGCTAATGCACGACAACGCAAGGCTAGGCAATGCACGGCAAGGCAAGGAAAGAGTAACGGAAGGCAAGGAATGCAAGGGAAAGCAAGGCAAGGTAAGAGTAACGGAAGGAACGGCACGGCAAGGGGAAGCAAGGCTACACGACAACGCAAGGCTAGGCAATGCACGGCAAGGCAAGGAAAGGGTAACGCAAGGCAAGGCACGGTGAGGCAAGGCAAGGCTAAGGCACGAAAACGCAAGGCTATGCAATGCACGGAAGGCAAGCAAAGAGTAACGGAAAGCAAGAAAGGCAAGGGAAAGCAAGGCAAGGCAAAGCAACGGTAAGGGAAAGAACGGCACGGAAAGGGGAAACAAGGCTAAGGCACGACAACGCAAGCTAGGCAATGCACGGCAAGGCAAGGAAAGGGTAACGCAAGGCAAGGCACGATCAGGCGAGGCAAGGCTAATGCACGACAACGCAAGGATAGGCAGTGCACGGCTAGGCAAGGAAAGAGTAACGGAAGGATAGGAATGCAAGGCAAAGCAAGGCAAGGCAAGTGTAACAAACGGCACGGCACGGCAAGGGGAAACAAGGCTAAGGCACGACAACGGAAGCTAGGCAATGCACCGCAAGGCAAGGAAAGGATAACGCAAGGCAAGGCACGGTCAGTCGAGGCAAGGCTAATGCACGACGACGCAAGGCTTGGCAGTGCAAGGCTAGCAAAGGAAAGAGTAACAGAAGGAAAGGAATGCAAGGCAAAGCAATGCAAGGCACGTGAAACAAAAGGCACGGCACGGCAAGGGGAAACAAGGCTAAGGCACGACAACGCAAGCTAGGCAATGCACGGCAAGGCAAGGAAAGGGTAACGCAAGGCAAGGCACGGTGAGGCAAGGCAAGGCTAATGCACGACAACGCAAGGCTAGGCACTGCACGGCAAGGCAAGGAAAGGGTAACGCAAGGCAAGGCACTGTCAGGCGAGGCAAGGCTAATGCACGACAACGCAAGGCTAGGCAATGCACGGAAGGTAAGTAATGAGTAACGGAAGGCAAGGAAGGCAAGGGAAAGCAAGGCAAGTTAAGGGTAAGGGAAGGAACGGCACGGCAAGGGGAAACAGGGCTAAGGCATGACAACGCAAGCTAGGCAATGCACGGCAAGGCAAGGAAAGGGTAACGCAAGGCAAGGCACGGTCAGGCAAGGCAAGGCTAATGCACGACAACGCAAGGCTAGGCAATGCACGGCAAGGCATGGAAAGAGTAACGGAAGGCAAGGAATGCATGGGAAAGCAAGGCAAGGCAAGAGTAACAGAAGGAAAGGCACGGCAAGGGGAAGCAAGGCTAAGGCACGACAACGCAAGGCTAGGCAATGCACGGCAAGGCAAGGAAAGAGTAACGGAAGGCAAGGAATGCAAGGGAAAGCAAGGCAAGGCAAGGGTAAGGGAAGGAACGGCACGGAAAGGGGAAACAAGGCTAAGGCACGACAACGCAAGCTAGGCAATGCACGGCAAGGCAAGGAAAGGGTAACGCAAGGCAAGGCACGGTGAGGCAAGGCAAGGCTAATGCACGACAACGCACGGCTAGGAAAAGCAAGGCAAGGGAAAGAGAGGGTAACGCAAGGCAAGGCACGGTCAAGCGAGGCAAGGCTAAGGCACGACAACGCAAGGCTAGGCAATGCACGAAAGGTAAGCAAAGAGTAACGGAAGGCAAGGAAGGCAAGGGAAAGCAGGGCAAGTTAAGAGTAAGGGAAGGAAAGGCACGGCAAGGGGAAACAAGGCTAAGGCACGACAACGCAAGCTAGGCAATGCACGGCAAGGCAAGGAAAGGGTAACGCAAGGCAAGGCACGGTCAGGCAAGGCAAGGCTAATGCACGACAACGCAAGCTAGGCAAACGGCAAGGCAAGGAAAGGGTAACGCAAGGCAAGGCACGGTCAATCGAGTCAAGGCTAATGCACGACAACGCAAGGCTAGGCAGTGCACGGCTAGGCAAGGAAAGAGTAACAGAAGGAAAGGAAGGCAAGGCAAAGCAAGGCAAGGCAAGTGTAACAAAAGGCACGGCACGGCAAGGGGAAACAAGGGTAAGGCACGACAACGCAAGGTAGGCAATGCACGGCAAGGCAAGGAAAGGGTAACGCAAGGCAAGGCACGGTGAGGCAAGGCAAGGCTAATGCACAACAACGCACGTCTAGGCAATATACGGCAAGGCAAGGAAAGGGTAACGCAAGGCAAGGCAGTGCACGGCTAGGCAAGGAAAGAGTAACAGAAGGTAAGGAAGGCAAGGCAAAGCAAGGCAAGGCAAGTGTAACAAAAGGCACGGCACGGCAAGGGGAAACAAGGCTAAGGCACGACAACGCAAGCTAGGCAATGCACGGCAAGGCAAGGAAAGGGTAACGCAAGGCAAGGCACGGTCAGTCGAGGCAAGGCTAATGCACGACAACGCAAGGCTAGGCAGTGCACGGCTAGGCAAGGAAAGAGTAACAGAAGGAAAGGAAGGCAAGGCAAAGCAAGGCAAGGCAAGTGTAACAAAAGGAACGTCACGGCAAGGGGAAACAAGGGTAAGGCACGACAACGCAAGGTAGGCAATGCACGGCAAGGCAAGGAAAGGGTAACGCAAGGCAAGGCACGGTGAGGCAAGGCAAGGCTAATGCACAACAACGCACGTCTAGGCAATGCACGGCAAGGCAAGGAAAGGGTAACGCAGGGCAAGGCTCTGTCAGGCGAGGCAAGGCTAAGGCACGGCAACGCAAGGCTAGGCAATGCACGGAAGGAAATCAAAGAGTAACGGAAGGCAAGGAAGGCAAGGGAAAGCAAGGCAAGTTAAGGGTAAGGGAAGGAACGGCACGGCAAGGGGAAACAAGGCTAAGGCACGACAACGCAAGCTAGGCAATGCACGGCAAGGCAAGGAAAGGGTAACGCAAGGCAAGGCACGGTCAGGAAATGCAAGGCTAATGCACGACAACGGAAGGCTACGCAATGCACGGCAAGGCAAGGAAAGAGTAACGGAATGTAAGGAATGCAAGGGAAAGCAAGGCAAGGCAAGAGTAACGGAAGGAACGGCACGGCAAGGTGAAACAAGGCTAAGGCACGACAACGCAAGGCTAAGCAAAGCACGGCAAGGCAAGGAAAGGGTAAAGCAAGGCAAGGCGCGGTGAGGCAAGGCAAGGCTAAGGCACGAAAACGCAAGGCTAGGCAATGCACGGAAGGCAAGCAAAGAGTAACGGAAGGCAAGAAAGGCAAGGGAAAGCAAGGCAAGGCAAGGTTAAGGGAAGGAACGGCACATCAAGGGGAAACAAGGCTAAGGCACGACAACGCAAGCTAGACAATGCACGGCAAGGCAAGGAAAGGGTAACGCAAGGCAAGGCACGGTCAGTCGAGGCAAGGCTAATGCACGACAACGCAAGGCTAGGCAGTGCACGGCTAGGCATGGAAAGAGTAACAGAAGGAAAGGAAGGCAAGGCAAAGCAAGGCAAGGCAAGTGTAACAAAAGGCACGTCACGGCAAGGGGAAACAAGGGTAAGGCACGACAACGCAAGGTAGGCAATGCACGGCAAGGCAAGGAAAGGGTAACGCAAGGCAAGGCACGGTGAGGCAAGGCAAGGCTAATGCACAACAACGCACGTCTAGGCAATGCACGGCAAGGCAAGGAACGGGTAACGCAAGGGAAGTCACGGTCAGGCGAGGCAAGGCTAAGGCACGACAACGCAAGGCTAGGCAATGCACGGAAGGTGAGCAAAGAGTAACGGAAGGCAAGGAAGTCAAGGGAAAGCAAGGCAAGGCAAGGGTAAGGGAAGGTACGGCACGGCAAGGGGAAACAAGGCTAAGGCACGACAACGCAAGCTAGGCAATGCACGGCAAGGCAAAGAAAGGGTAACGCAAGGCAAGGCACGGTCAGTCGAGGCAAGGCTAATGCACGACAACCCAAGGCTAGGCAGTGCACGGCTAGGCAAGGAAATAGTAACAGAAGGAAAGGAAGGCAAGGCAAAGCAAGGCAAGGCAAGTGTAACAAAAGGCAAGGCACGGCAAGGGGAAACAAGGGTAAGGCACGACAACGCAAGCTAGGCAATGCACGGCAAGGCAAGGAAAGGGTAACGCAAGGCAAGGCACGGTCAGGAAATGCAAGGCTAATGCACGACAACGGAAGGCTAGGCAATGCACGGTAAGGCAAGGAAAGAGTAACGGAATGTAAGGAATGCAAGGGAAAGCAAGGCAAGGCAAGAGTAACGGAAGGAACGGCACGGCAAGGGGAAACAAGGCTAAGGCACGACAACGCAAGGCTAGGCAAAGCACGGCAAGGCAAGGAAAGGGTAACGCAAGGCAATGCACGGTGAGGCAAGGCAAGGCTGATGCACGACAACGCACGGCTAGTCAAAGCAAGGCAAAGGAAGGAGAGGGTAACGCAAGGCAAGGCACGGTCAAGCGAGGCAAGGCTAAGGCACGACAACGCAAGGCTAGGCAATGCACGGAAGGTAAGCAAAGAGTAACTGTAGGCAAGGAAGGCCAGGGAAATCAAGGCAAGTTAAGAGTAAGGGAAGGAACGGCACGGGAAGGGGAAACAAGGTTAAGGCACGACAACGTAAGCTAGGCAAAGCACGGCAAGGCAAGGAAAGGGTAACGCAAGGCAAGGCACGGTCAGGCAAGGCAAGGCTAATGCACGACAACGCAACGCTAGGCAGTGCACGGCTAGGCAAGGAACGAGTAACGGAAGGAATGGAAGGCAAGGCAAAGCAAGGCAAGGCAAGTGTAACAAAAGGCACGGCACGGCAAGGGGAAACAAGGCTAAGGCACGACAACGCAAGCTAGGCAATGCACGGCAAGGCAAGGAAAGGGTAACGCAAGGCAAGGAATGCAAGGGAAAGCAAGGTAACGCAAGCAAGGCTATGGCAAGGTCAAAAAAAGGCTACGGCACGACAACGCAAGGCTACGCAATGCACGGAAGGCAAGCAAAGAGTAACGGAAGGCAAGGAAGGCAAGGCAAAGCAAGGCAACGCAAGCAAGGCTACGGCAAGGTGAAACAAGGCTAAGGCACGACAACGCACGGCTAGGCAATGCACGGCAAAGCAAGGAAAGGGTAACGCAAGGCAAGGCACGGTCAGGCAAGGCAAGGCTAATGCACGACAACGCAAGGCTAGGCAATGCACGGTAAGGCAAGGAAAGAGTAACGGAAGGCAAGGAATGCAAGGGAAAGCAAGGCAAGGCAAGGGTAAGGGAAGGAACGGCACGGAAAGGGGAAACAAGGCTAAGGCACGACAACGCAAGCTAGGCAATGCACGGCAAGGCAAGGAAAGGGTAACGCAAGGCAAGGCACGGTCAGTCGAGGCAAGGCTAATGCACGACAACGCAAGGCTAGGCAGTGCACGGCTAGGCAAGGAAAGAGTAACAGAAGGAAAGGAAGGCAAGGCAAAGCAAGGCAAGGCAAGTGTAACAAAAGGCACGTCACGGCAAGGGGAAACAAGGGTAAGGCACGACAACGCAAGGTAGGCAATGCACGGCAAGGCAAGGAAAGGGTAACGCAAGGGAAGGCACGGTGAGGCAAGGCAAGGCTAAGGCACGAAAACGCAAGGCTAGGCAATGCACGGAAGGCAAGCAAAGAGTAACGGAAGGCAAGGAAGGCAAGGGAAAGCAAGGCAAGTTAAGGGTAAGGGAAGGAACGGCACGGCAAGGGGAAACAGGGCTAAGGCGTGACAACGCAAGCTAGGCAATGCACGGCAAGGCAAGGAAAGGGTAACGCAAGGCAAGGCACGGTCAGGCAAGGCAAGGCTAATGCACGACAACGCAGGGCTAGGCAATGCACGGCAAGGCAAGGAAAGAGTAACGGAAGGCAAGGAATGCAAAGGAAAGCAAGACTAGGCAAGAGTAACGGAAGGAACGGCACGGCAAGGGGAAGCAAGGCGAAGGCACGACAACGCAAGGCTAGGCAATGCACGGCAAGGCAAGGAAAGGGTAACGCAAGGCAAGGCACGGTCAGGCAAGGCAAGGCTAAGGCACGAAAACGCAAGGCTAGGCAATGCACGGAAGGCAAGCAAAGAGTAACGGAAGGCAAGAAAGGCAAGGGAAAGCAAGGCAAGGCAAGGGTAAGGGAAGGAACGGCACGGCAAGGGGAAACAAGGCTAAGGCACGACAACGCAAGCTAGGCAATGCACGGCAAGGCAAAGAAAGGGTAACGCAAGGCAAGGCACGGTCAGTCGAGGCAAGGCTAATGCACGACAACGGAAGGCTAGGCAGTGCACGGCTAGGCAAGGAAAGAGTAACAGAAGGAAAGGAAGGCAAGGCAAAGCAAGGCAAGGCAAGTGTAAGAAAAGGCACGGCACGGCAAGGGGAAACAAGGGTAAGGCACGACAACGCAAGGTAGGCAATGCACGGCAAGGCAAGGAAAGGGTAACGCAAGGGAAGTCACGGTCAGGCGAGGCCAGGCTAAGGCACGGCAACGCAAGGCTAGGCAATGCGGGGAAGGCAAGCAAAGAGTAACGGAAGGCAAGGAAGGCAAGGGAAAGCAAGGCAAGGCAAGGGTAACGGAAGGAACGGCACGGCAAGGGGAAACAAGGCTAAGGCACGGCAACGCACGTCTAGGCAATGCACGGCCAGGCAAGGAAAGGGTAACGCAAGGCAAGGCTCTGTCAGGCGAGGCAAGGCTAACGCACGACAACGCAAGGCTTGGCAATGCACGGAAGGTAAGCAAAGAGTAACGGAAGGCAAGGAAGGCAAGGGAAAGCAAGGCAAGTTAAGGGTAAGGGAAGGAACGGCACGGCAAGGGGAAACAAGGCTAAGGCACGACAACGCAAGCTAGGCAATGCACGGCAAGGCAAGGAAAGGGTAACGCAAGGCAAGGCACGGTCAGGAAATGCAAGGCTAATGCACGACAACGGAAGGCTAGGCAATGCACCGCAAGGCAAGGAAAGAGTAACGGAATGTAAGGAATGCAAGGGAAAGCAAGGCAAGGCAAGAGTAACGGAAGGAACGGCACGGCAAGGGGAAACAAGGCTAAGGCACGACAACGCAAGGCTAGGCAAAGCACGGCACGGCAAGGAAAGGGTAACGCAAGGCAAGGCACGGTGAGGCAAGGCAAGGCTAATGCACAACAACGCACGGCTCGGCAATGCACGGCAAGGCAAGGAAAGGGTAACGCAAGCAAAGGCTCTGTCAGGCGAGGCAAGGCTAAGGCACGACAACGCAAGGCTAGGCAATGCACGGAAGGTAAGCAAAGAGTAACGGAAGGCAAGGAAGGCAAGGGAAAGCAAGGCAAGGCAAGGGTAAGGGAAGGAACGGCACGGCAAGGGGAAACAAGGCTAAGGCACGACAACGCCAGCTAGGCAATGCACGGCAAGGCAAAGAAAGGGTAACGCAAGGCAAGGCACGGTCAGTCGAGGCAAGGCTAATGCACGACAACGCAAGGCTAGGCAGTGCACGGCTAGGCAAGGAAAGAGTAACAGAAGGAAAGGAAGGCAAGGCAAAGCAAGGCAAGGCAATTGTAACAAAAGGCAAGGCACGGCAAGGGGAAACAAGGGTAAGGCACGACAACGCTAGGTAGGCAATGCACTGCAAGGCAAGGAAAGGGTAACGCAAGGCAAGGCACGGTCAGGCGAGGCCAGGCTAAGGCACGACAACGCAAGGCTAGGCAATGCGGGGAAGGCAAGCAAAGAGTAACGGAAGGCAAGGAAGGCAAGGGAAAGCAAGGCAAGGCAGGGGTAACGGAAGGAACGGCACGGCAAGGGGAAACAAGGCTAAGGCACGGCAACGCATGTCTAGGCAATGCACGGCCAGGGAAGGAAAGAGTAACGCAAGGCAAGGCTCTGTCAGGCGAGGCAAGGCTAAGGCACGACAACGCAAGGCTAGGCAATGCACGGCAAGGCAAGGAAAGAGTAACGGAATGTAAGGAATGCAAGGGAAAGCAAGGCAAGGCAAGAGTAACGGAAGGAACGGCACGGCAAGGGGAAACAAGGCTAAGGCACGACAACGCAACCTAGGCAAAGCACGGCAAGGCAAGGAAAGGGTAACGGAAGGCAATGCACGGTGAGGCAAGGCAAGGCTGATGCACGACAACGCACGGCTAGGCAAAGCAAGGCAAGGGAAGGAGAGGGTAAGCAAGGCAAGGCACGGTCAAGCGAGGCAAGGTAAGGCACGACAACGCAAGGCTAGGCAATGCACGGAAGGTAAGCAAAGAGTAACGGTAGGCAAGGAAGGCAAGGGAAATCAAGGCAAGTTAAGAGTAAGGGAAGGAACGGCACGGCAAGGGGAAACAAGGTTAAGGCACGACAACGGAAGCTAGGCAAAGCACGGCAAGGCAAGGAAAGGGTAACGCAAGGCAAGGCACGGTCAGGCAAGGCAAGGCTAATGCACGACAACGCAAGGCTAGGCAGTGCACGGCTAGGCAAGGAACGAGTAACGGAAGGAATGGAAGGCAAGGCAAAGCAAGGCAAGGCAGGTGTAACAAAAGGCACGGCACGGCAAGGGGAAACAAGGCTAAGGCACGACAACGCAAGCTAGGCAATGCACGCAAGGCAAGGAAAGGGTAACGCAAGGCAAGGAATGCAAGGCAAAGCAAGGTAACGCAAGCAAGGCTATGGCAAGGTCAAAAATAGGCTACGGCACGACAACGCAAGGCTACGCAATGCACGGAAGGCAAGCAAAGAGTAACGGAAGGCAAGGAAGGCAAGGCAAAGCAAGGCAACGCAAGCAAGGCTACGGCAAGGTGAAACAAGGCTAAGGCACGACAACGCACGGCTAGGCAATGCACGGCAAAGCAAGGAAAGGGTAACGCAAGGCAAGGCA
Source organism: Macrotis lagotis (assembly GCF_037893015.1). Classification (NCBI taxonomy): domain Eukaryota; kingdom Metazoa; phylum Chordata; class Mammalia; order Peramelemorphia; family Peramelidae; genus Macrotis; species Macrotis lagotis. The sequence continues at coordinate 84,802 of NW_027422381.1, forward strand.
CGGTCAGGCAAGGCAAGGCTAATGCACGACAACGCAAGGCTAGGCAATGCACGGCAGGGCAAGGAAAGAGTAACGGAAGGCAAGGAATGCAAGGGAAAGCAAGGCAAGGCAAGGGTAAGGGAAGGAACGGCACGGAAAGGGGAAACAAGGCTAAGGCACGACAACGCAAGCTAGGCAATGCACGGCAAGGCAAGGAAAGGGTAACGCAAGGCACGGCACGGTCAGTCGAGGCAAGGCTAATGCACGACAACGCAAGGCTACGCAGTGCACGGCTAGGCAAGGAAAGAGTAACAGAAGGAAAGGAAGGCAAGGCAAAGCAAGGCAAGGCAAGTGTAACAGAAGGAAAGGCACGGCAAGGGGAAGCAAGGGTAAGGCACGACAACGCAAAGCTAGGCAATGCACGGCAAGGCAAGGAAAGAGTAACGGAAGGCAAGGAAGGCAAGGGAAAGCAAGGCAAGGCAAGGGTAAGGGAAGGAACGGCACGGAAAGGGGAAACAAGGCTAAGGCACGACAAGGCAAGCTAGGCAATGCACGGCAAGGCAAGGAAAGGGTAACGCAAGGCAAGGCACGGTGAGGCAAGGCAAGGCTAATGCACGACAACGCACGGCTAGGCAATGCAAGGCAAGGCAAGGAAAGGGTAACGCAAGGCAAGGCACGGTCAAGCAAGGCAAGGCTAATGCACGACAACGCAAGGCTAGGCAATGCACGAAAGGTAAGCAAAGAGTAACGGAAGGCAAGGAAGGCAAGGGAAAGCAGGGCAAGTTAAGAGTAAGGGAAGGAACGGCACGGCAAGGGGAAACAAGGCTAAGGCACGACAACGCAAGCTAGGCAAAGCACGGCAAGGCAAGGAAAGGGTAACGCAAGGCAAGGCACGGTCAGGCAAGGCAAGGCTAATGCACGACAACGCAAGCTAGGCAATGCACGGCAAGGCAAGGAAAGGGTAACGCAAGGCAAGGCACGGTCAGTCGAGTCAAGGCTAATGCACGACAACGCAAGGCTAGGCAGTGCACGGCTAGGCAAGGAAAGAGTAACAGAAGGAAAGGAAGGCAAGGCAAAGCAAGGCAAGGCAAGTGTAACAAACGGCACGGCAAGGGGAAACAAGGCTAAGGCACGACAACGCAAGTAGGCAATGCACGGCAAGGCAAGGAAAGGGTAACGCAAGGCAAGGCACACAGGCAAGGCTAATGCACGACACGCAGGCTAGGCAATGCACGGCAAGGCAAGGAAAGGGTAACGCAAGGCAAGGCACGGTGAGGCAAGGCAAGGCTAATGCACGACAACGCAAGGCTAGGCAATGCACGGCAAGGCAAGGAAAGGGTAACGAAGGCAAGGCAGGCACGGAAAGAAGGCAAGGCAAGGTAACGGCACGGCAAGGGGAAACAAGGCTAAGGCACGACAACGCAAGCTAGGCAATGCACGGCAAGGCAAGGAAAGGGTAACGCAAGGCAAGGCACTGTCAGGCGAGGCAAGGCTAATGCACGACAACGCAAGGCTAGGCAATGCCAGGCAAGGTAAGCAAAGAGTAACGGAAGGCAAGGAAGGCAAGGGAAAGCAAGGCAAGTTAAGGGTAAGGGAAGGAACGGCACGGCAAGGGGAAACAAGGCTAAGGCACGACAACGCAAGCTAGGCAATGCACGGCAAGGCAAGGAAAGGGTAACGCAAGGCAAGGCAGGCAAGGCAAGGCTAATGCAGACAACGCAAGGCTAGGCAATGCACGGCAAGGCAAGGAAAGGTAACGCAAGGCAAGGCAATGCACGGCAAGGCAAGGTAACGGAAGGTAACGGCACGGCAAGGGGAAACAAGGCTAAGGCACGACAACGCAAGCTAGGCAATGCACGGCAAGGCAAGGAAGGCAAGGCAAAGCAAGGCAAGGCAAGTGTAACAAAAGGCACGGCACGGCAAGGGGAAACAAGGCTAAGGCACGACAACGCAAGCTAGGCAATGCACGGCAAGGCAAAGAAAGGGTAACGCAAGGCAAGGCACGGTCAGTCGAGGCAAGGCTAATGCACGACAACCCAAGGCTAGGCAGTGCACGGCTAGGCAAGGAAATAGTAACAGAAGGAAAGGAAGGCAAGGCAAAGCAAGGCAAGGCAAGTGTAACAAAAGGCAAGGCACGGCAAGGGGAAACAAGGGTAAGGCACGACAACGCTAGGTAGGCAATGCACTGCAAGGCAAGGAAAGGGTAACGCAAGGGAAGTCACGGTCAGGCGAGGCCAGGCTAAGGCACGACAACGCAAGGCTAGGCAATGCGGGGAAGGCAAGCAAAGAGTAACGGAAGGCAAGGAAGGCAAGGGAAAGCAAGGCAAGGCAGGGGTAATGGAAGGAACGGCACGGCAAGGGGAAACAAGGCTAAGGCACGGCAACGCAAGCTAGGCAATGCACGGCAAGGCAAGGAAAGGGTAACGCAAGGCAAGGCACGGTCAGGAAATGCAAGGCTAATGCACGACAACGGAAGGCTAGGCAATGCACGGCAAGGCAAGGAAAGAGTAACGGAATGTAAGGAATGCAAGGGAAAGCAAGGCAAGGCAAGAGTAACGGAAGGAACGGCACGGCAAGGGGAAACAAGGCTAAGGCACGACAACGCAAGGCTAGGCAAAGCACGGCAAGGCAAGGAAAGGGTAACGCAAGGCAATGCACGGTGAGGCAAGGCAAGGCTGATGCACGACAACGCACGGCTAGTCAAAGCAAGGCAAAGGAAGGAGAGGGTAACGCAAGGCAAGGCACGGTCAAGCGAGGCAAGGCTAAGGCACGACAACGCAAGGCTAGGCAATGCACGGAAGGTAAGCAAAGAGTAACTGTAGGCAAGGAAGGCAAGGGAAATCAAGGCAAGTTAAGAGTAAGGGAAGGAACGGCACGGCAAGGGGAAACAAGGTTAAGGCACGACAACGTAAGCTAGGCAAAGCACGGCAAGGCAAGGAAAGGGTAACGCAAGGCAAGGCACGGTCAGGCAAGGCAAGGCTAATGCACGACAACGCAACGCTAGGCAGTGCACGGCTAGGCAAGGAACGAGTAACGGAAGGAATGGAAGGCAAGGCAAAGCAAGGCAAGGCAAGTGTAACAAAAGGCACGGCACGGCAAGGGGAAACAAGGCTAAGGCACGACAACGCAAGCTAGGCAATGCACGGCAAGGCAAGGAAAGGGTAACGCAAGGCAAGGAATGCAAGGGAAAGCAAGGTAACGCAAGCAAGGCTATGGCAAGGTCAAAAAAAGGCTACGGCACGACAACGCAAGGCTAGGCAATGCACGGAAGGCAAGCAAAGAGTAACGGAAGGCAAGGAAGGCAAGGCAAAGCAAGGCAACGCAAGCAAGGCTACGGCAAGGTGAAACAAGGCTAAGGCACGACAACGCACGGCTAGGCAATGCACGGCAAAGGCAAGGAAAGGGTAACGCAAGGCAAGGCACGGTCAGGCAAGGCAAGGCTAATGCACGACAACGCAAGGCTAGGCAATGCACGGCAAGGCAAGGAAAGAGTAACGGAAGGCAAGGAATGCAAGGGAAAGCAAGGCAAGGCAAGGGTAAGGGAAGGAACGGCACGGCAAGGGGAAACAAGGCTAAGGCACGACAACGCAAGCTAGGCAATGCACGGCAAGGCAAGGAAAGGGTAACGCAAGGCAAGGCACGGTCAGGCAAGGCAAGGCTAATGCACGACAACGCAAGGCTAGGCAGTGCACGGCTAGGCAAGGAAAGAGTAACAGAAGGAAAGGAAGGCAAGGCAAAGCAAGGCAAGGCAAGTGTAACAAAAGGCACGGCACGGCAAGGGGAAACAAGGCTAAGGCACGACAACGCAAGCTAGGCAATGCACGGCAAGGCAAGGAAAGGGTAACGCAAGGGCAAGGCACGGTGAGGCAAGGCAAGGCTAAGGCACGACAACGCAAGGCTAGGCAATGCACGGAAGGCAAGCAAAGAGTAACGGAAGGCAAGGAAGGCAAGGGAAAGCAAGGCAAGTTAAGGGTAAGGGAAGGAACGGCACGGCAAGGGGAAACAAGGCTAAGGCACGACAACGCAAGCTAGGCAATGCACGGCAAGGCAAGGAAAGGGTAACGCAAGGCAAGGCACGGTCAGGCAAGGCAAGGCTAATGCACGACAACGCAAGGCTAGGCAATGCACGCAAGGCAAGGAAAGAGTAACGGAAGGCAAGGAATGCAAAGGAAAGCAAGGCTAGGCAAGAGTAACGGAAGGAACGGCACGGCAAGGGGAAGCAAGGCTAAGGCACGACAACGCAAGGCTAGGCAATGCACGGCAAGGCAAGGAAAGGGTAACGCAAGGCAAGGAACGGTCAGGCAAGGCAAGGCTAAGGCACGAAAACGCAAGGCTAGGCAATGCACGGAAGGCAAGCAAAGAGTAACGGAAGGCAAGAAAGGCAAGGGAAAGCAAGGCAAGGCAAGGGTAAGGGAAGGAACGGCACGGCAAGGGGAAACAAGGCTAAGGCACGACAACGCAAGCTAGGCAATGCACGGCAAGGCAAGGAAAGGGTAACGCAAGGCAAGGCACGGTCAGTCGAGGCAAGGCTAATGCACGACAACGGAAGGCTAGGCAGTTCACGGCTAGGCAAGGAAAGAGTAACAGAAGGAAAGGAAGGCAAGGCAAAGCAAGGCAAGGCAAGTGTAACAAAAGGCACGGCACGGCAAGGGGAAACAAGGCTAAGGCACGACAACGCAAGCTAGGCAATGCACGGCAAGGCAAGGAAAGGGTAACGCAAGGCAAGGCACGGTCAGGCGAGGCAAGGCTAAGGCACGACAACGCAAGGCTAGGCAATGCCGGAAGGCAAGCAAAGAGTAACGGAAGGCAAGGAAGGCAAGGGAAAGCAAGGCAAGGCAAGGGTAACGGAAGGAACGGCACGGTAAGGGGAAACAAGGCTAAGGCACGGCAACGCACGTCTAGGCAATGCACGGCCAGGCAAGGAAAGGGTAACGCAAGGCAAGGCACTGTCAGGCGAGGCAAGGCTAACGCACGACAACGCAAGGCTTGGCAATGCACGGAAGGTAAGCAAAGAGTAACGGAAGGCAAGGAAGGCAAGGGAAAGCAAGGCAAGTTAAGGGTAAGGGAAGGAACGGCACGGCAAGGGGAAACAAGGCTAAGGCACGACAACGCAAGCTAGGCAATGCACGGCAAGGCAAGGAAAGGGTAACGCAAGGCAAGGCACGGTCAGGAAATGCAAGGCTAATGCACGACAACGGAAGGCTAGGCAATGCACGGCAAGGCAAGGAAAGAGTAACGGAATGCAAGGAATGCAAGGGAAAGCAAGGCAAGGCAAGAGTAACGGAAGGAACGGCACGGCAAGGGGAAACAAGGCTAAGGCACGACAACGCAAGGCTAGGCAAAGCACGGCAAGGCAAGGAAAGGGTAACGCAAGGCAAGGCACGGTGAGGCAAGGCAAGGCTAATGCACGACAACGCACGGCTAGGCAATGCACGGCAAGGCAAGGAAAGGGTAACGCAAGGCAAGGCACGGTCAGGCGAGGCAAGGCTAAGGCACGACAACGCAAGGCTAGGCAATGCACGGAAGGTAAGCAAAGAGTAACGGAAGGCAAGGAAGGCAAGGGAAAGCAAGGCAAGGCAAGGGTAAGGGAAGGAACGGCACGGCAAGGGGAAACAAGGCTAAGGCACGACAACGCAAGCTAGGCAATGCACGGCAAGGCAAGGAAAGGGTAACGCAAGGCAAGGCACGGTCAGTCGAGGCAAGGCTAATGCACGACAACGCAAGGCTAGGCAGTGCACGGCTAGGCAAGGAAAGAGTAACAGAAGGAAAGGAAGGCAAGGCAAAGCAAGGCAAGGCAATGTAACAAAAGGCAAGGCACGGCAAGGGGAAACAAGGGTAAGGCACGACAACGCAAGGTAGGCAATGCACGGCAAGGCAAGGAAAGGGTAACGCAAGGGAAGTCACGGTCAGGCGAGGAAGGCTAAGGCACGACAACGCAAGGCTAGGCAATGCGGAAGGCAAGCAAAGAGTAACGGAAGGCAAGGAAGGCAAGGGAAAGCAAGGCTAAGGGTAACGGAAGGAACGGCACGGCAAGGGGAAACAAGGCTAAGGCACGGCAACGCATGCTAGGCAATGCACGGCAAGGCAAGGAAAGGGTAACGCAAGGCAAGGCTCTGTCAGGCGAGGCAAGGCTAAGGCACGACACCTCAAGGCTAGGCAATGCACGGCAAGGCAAGGAAAGAGTAACGGAATGTAAGGAATGCAAGGGAAAGCAAGGCAAGGCAAGAGTAACGGAAGGAACGGCACGGCAAGGGGAAACAAGGCTAAGGCACGACAACGCAACCTAGGCAAAGCACGGCAAGGCAAGGAAAGGGTAACGGAAGGCAATGCACGGTGAGGCAAGGCAAGGCTGATGCACGACAACGCACGGCTAGGCAAAGCAAGGCAAGGGAAGGAGAGGGTAAAGCAAGGCAAGGCACGGTCAAGCGAGGCAAGGCTAAGGCACGACAACGCAAGGCTAGGCAATGCACGGAAGGTAAGCAAAGAGTAACGGTAGTCAAGGAAGGCAAGGGAAATCAAGGCAAGTTAAGAGTAAGGGAAGGAACGGCACGGCAAGGGGAAACAAGGTTAAGGCACGACAACGGAAGCTAGGCAAAGCACGGCAAGGCAAGGAAAGGGTAACGCAAGGCAAGGCACGGTCAGGCAAGGCAAGGCTAATGCACGACAACGCAAGGCTAGGCAGTGCACGGCTAGGCAAGGAACGAGTAACGGAAGGAATGGAAGGCAAGGCAAAGCAAGGCAAGGCAGGTGTAACAAAAGGCACGGCACGGCAAGGGGAAACAAGGCTAAGGCACGACAACGCAAGCTAGGCAATGCACGGCAAGGCAAGGAAAGGGTAACGCAAGGCAAGGAATGCAAGGCAAAGCAAGGTAACGCAAGCAAGGCTATGGCAAGGTCAAAAATAGGCTACGGCACGACAACGCAAGGCTACGCAATGCACGGAAGGCAAGCAAAGAGTAACGGAAGGCAAGGAAGGCAAGGCAAAGCAAGGCAACGCAAGCAAGGCTACGGCAAGGTGAAACAAGGCTAAGGCACGACAACGCACGGCTAGGCAATGCACGGCAAAGCAAGGAAAGGGTAACGCAAGGCAAGGCACGGTCAGGCAAGGCAAGGCTAATGCACGACAACGCAAGGCTAGGCAATGCACGGCAGGGCAAGGAAAGAGTAACGGAAGGCAAGGAATGCAAGGGAAAGCAAGGCAAAGCAAGGGTAAGGGAAGGAACGGCACGGAAAGGGGAAACAAGGCTAAGGCACGACAAGGCAAGCTAGGCAATGCACGGCAAGGCAAGGAAAGGGTAACGCAAGGCACGGCACGGTCAGTCGAGGCAAGGCTAATGCACGACAACGCAAGGCTACGCAGTGCACGGCTAGGCAAGGAAAGAGTAACAGAAGGAAAGGAAGGCAAGGCAAAGCAAGGCAAGGCAAGTGTAACAAAAGGCACGTCACGGCAAGGGGAAACAAGGGTAAGGCACGACAACGCAAGGTAGGCAATGCACGGCAAGGCAAGGAAAGGGTAACGCAAGGCAAGGCACGGTGAGGCAAGGCAAGGCTAATGCGCAACTACGCACGTCCAGGCAATGCACGGCAAGGCAAGGAAAGGTTAACGCAAGACAAGGCACGGTGAGGCAAGGCAAGGCTAATGCACAACAACGCACGTCTAGGCAATGCACGGCAAGGCAAGGAAAGGGTAACGCAAGGCAAGGCTCTGTCAGGCGAGGCAAGGCTAAGGCACGACAACGCAAGCTAGGCAATGCACGGCAAGGCAAGGAAAGGGTAACGCAAGGCAAGGCACGGTCAGGAAATGCAAGGCTAATGCACGACAACGGAAGGCTACGCAATGCACGGCAAGGCAAGGAAAGAGTAACGGAATGTAAGGAATGCAAGGGAAAGCAAGGCAAGGCAAGAGTAACGGAAGGAACGACACGGCAAGGTGAAACAAGGCTAAGGCACTACAACGCAAGGCTAAGCAAAGCACGGAAAGGCAAGGAAAGGGTAAGGCAAGGCAAGGCACGGTGAGGCAAGGCAAGGCTAAGGCACGAAATCGCAAGGCTAGGCAATGCACGGAAGGCAAGCAAAGAGTAACGGAAGGCAAGAAAGGCAAGGGAAAGCAAGGCAAGGCAAGGTTAAGGGAAGGAACGGCACATCAAGGGGAAACAAGGCTAAGGCACGACAACGCAAGCTAGACAATGCACGGCAAGGCAAGGAAAGGGTAACGCAAGGCAAGGCACGGTCAGTCGAGGCAAGGCTAATGCACGACAACGCAAGGCTAGGCAGTGCACGGCTAGGCATGGAAAGAGTAACAGAAGGAAAGGAAGGCAATGGAAAGCAAGGCAAGGCAAGTGTAACAAAAGGCACGGCACGGCAAGGGGAAACAAGGGTAAGGCACTACAACGCAAGGTAGGCAATGCACGGCAAGTCAAGGAAAGGGTAACGCAAGGCAAGGCACGGTGAGGCAAGGCAAGGCTAATGCACGACAACGCACGGCTAGGCAATGCACGGCAGGCGAGGCAAGGCTAAGGCACGACAACGCAAGGCTAGGCAATGCACGGAAGGTAAGCAAAGAGTAACGGAAGGCAAGGAAGGCAAGGGAAAGCAAGGCAAGTTAAGGGTAAGGGAAGGAACGGCACGGCAAGGGAAAACAAGGCTAAGGCACGACAAAGCAAGCTAGGCAATGCACGGCAAGGCAAGGAAAGGGTAACGCAAGGGAAGGCACGATCAGGCGAGGCAAGGCTAATGCACGACAACGCAAGGCTAGGCAGTGCACGGCTAGGCAAGGAAAGAGTAACGGAAGGAAAGGAAGGCAAGGCAAAGCAAGGCAAGGCAAGAGTAACGGAAGGAACGGCACGGCAAGGGGAAACAAGGCTAAGGCACGACAACGCAAGGCTAGGCAAAGCACGGCAAGGCAAGGAAAGCGTAACGCAAGGCAACGGACGGTGAGGCAAGGCAAGGCTAATGCACGACAACGCATGGCTAGGCAAAGCAACGCAAGGGAAGGAGAGGGTAACGCAAGGCAAGGCACGGTCAAGCGAGGCAAGGCTAAGGCACGACAACGCAAGGCTAGGCAATGCACGGAAGGTAAGCAAAGAGTAACGGAAGGCAAGGAAGGCAAGGGAAAGCAAGGCAAGTTAAGAGTAAGGGAAGGAACGGCACGGCAAGGGGAAACAAGGCTAAGGCACGACAACGCAAGCTAGGCAAAGCACGGCAAGGCAAGGAAAGGGTAACGCAAGGCAAGGCACGGTCAGGCAAGGCAAGGCTAATGCACGAGAACGCAAGGCTAGGCAGTGCACGGCTAGGCAAGGAACGAGTAACGGAAGGAATGGAAGGCAAGGCAAAGGAAGGCAAGGCAAGTGTAACAAAAGGCACGGCACGGCAAGGGGAAACAAGGCTAAGGCACGACAACGCAAGCTAGGCAATGCACGGCAAGGCAAGGAAAGGGTAACGCAAGGCAAGGCAGGGTCAGTCGAGGCAAGGCTAATGCACGACAACGCAAGGCTTGGCAGTGCACGGCTAGGCAAGGAAAGAGTAACAGAAGGAAAGGAAGGCAAGGCAAAGCAATGCAAGGCAAGTGAAACAAAAGGCACGGCACGGCAAGGGGAAACAAGGGTAAGGCACGACAACGCAAGCTAGGCAATGCACGGCAAGGCAAGGAAAGGGTAACGCAAGGCAAGGCACGGTGAGGCAAGGCAAGGCAAATGCACAACAACGCTCGGCTAGGCAATGCACGGCAAGGCAAGGAAAGGGTAACGCAAGCGAAGTCACGGTCAGGCGAGGCAAGGCCAAGGCACGACAACGCAAGGCTAGGCAATGCAGGTAAGGCAAGCAAAGAGTAACGGAAGGCAAGGGAAAGCAAGGCATGGCAAGGTTAACGGAAGGAACGGCTCGGCAAGGGTAAACAAGGCTAAGGCACGGCTACGCAAGGCTAGGCAATGCACGGCCAGGCAATGAAAGGGTAACGCAAGGCAAGGCACGGTGAGGCAAGGCAAGGCTAAGGCACGAAAACGCAAGGCTAGGCAGTGCACGGAAGGTAAGCAAAGAGTAACGGAAGGCAAGGAAGGCAAGGGAAAGCAAGGCAAGTTAAGGGTAAGGGAAGGAACGGCACGGCAAGGGGAAACAAGGCTAAGGCACGACAACGCAAGCTAGGCAATGCACGGCAAGGCAAGGAAAGGGTAACGCAAGGCAAGGCACGGTCAGGCAAGGCAAGGCTAATGCACGACAACGCAAGGCTAGGCAGTGCACGGCTAGGCAAGGAACGAGTAACGGAAGGAATGGAAGGCAAGGCAAAGGAAGGCAAGGCAAGTGTAACAAAAGGCACGGCACGGCAAGGGGAAACAAGGCTAAGGCACGACAACGCAACTAGGCAATGCACGGCAAGGCAAGGAAAGGGTAACGCAAGGCAAGGCAGGGTCAGTCGAGGCAAGGCTAATGCACGACAACGCAAGGCTTGGCAGTGCACGGCTAGGCAAGGAAAGAGTAACAGAAGGAAAGGAAGGCAAGGCAAAGCAATGCAAGGCAAGTGAAACAAAAGGCACAGCACGGCAAGGGGAAAAAAGGGTAAGGCACGACAACGCAAGCTAGGCAATGCACGGCAAGGCAAGGAAAGGGTAACGCAAGGCAAGGCACGGTGAGGCAAGGCAAGGCAAATACACAACAACGCACGGCATGGCAATGCACGGCAAGGCAAGGAAAGGGTAACGCAAGCGAAGTCACGGTCAGGCGAGGCAAGGCCAAGGCACGACAACGCAAGGCTAGGCAATGCAGGTAAGGCAAGCAAAGAGTAACGGAAGGCAAGGAAGGCAAGGGAAAGCAAGGCATGGCAAGGTTAACGGAAGGAACGGCTCGGCAAGGGTAAACAAGGCTAAGGCACGGCTACGCACGGCTAGGCAATGCACGGCCAGGCAATGAAAGGGTAACGCAAGGCAAGGCACGGTGAGGCAAGGCAAGGCTAAGGCACGAAAACGCAAGGCTAGGCAGTGCACGGAAGGCAAGCAAAGAGTAACGGAAGGCAAGGAAGGCAAGGGAAAGCAAGGCAAGTTAAGGGTAAGGGAAGGAATGGCACGGCAAGGGGAAACAGGGCTAAGGCATGACAACGCAAGCTAGGCAATGCACGGTAAGGCAAGGAAAGGGTAACGCAAGGCAAGGCACGGTGAGGCAAGGCAAGGCTAAGGCACGAAAACGCAAGGCTAGGCAATGCACCGAAGGCAAGCAAAAGTAACGGAAAGCAAGAAAGGCAAGGGAAAGCAAGGCAAGGCAAGGGTAAGGGAAGGAACGGCACGGCCAGGGGAAACAAGGCTAAGGCACGACAACGCAAGCTAGGCAATGCACGGCAAGGCAAGGAAAGGGTAACGCAAGGCAAGGCACGGTCAGTCGAGGCAAGGCTAATGCACGACAACCAAAGGCTAGGCAGTTTACGGCTAGGCAAGGAATGAGTAACAGAAGGAAAGGAAGGCAAGGCAAAGCAAGGCAAGGCAAGTGTAACAAAAGGGACGTCACGGCAAGGGGAAACAAGGGTAAGGCACGACAACGCAAGGTAGTCAATGCACGGCAAGTCAAGGAAAGGGTAACGCAAGGCAAGGCACAGTGAGGCAAGGCAAGGCTAATGCACAACAACGCACGTCTAGGCAATGCACGGCAAGGCAAGGAAAGGGTAACGCAAGGCAAGGCTCTGTCAGGCGAGGCAAGGCTAAGGCACGACAACGCAAGGCTAGGCAATGCACGGAAGGTAAGCAAAGAGTAACGGAAGCCAAGGAAGGCAAGGGAAAGCAAGGCAAGTTAAGGGTAAGGGAAGGAACGGCACGGCAAGGGGAAACAAGGCTAAGGCACGACAACGCAAGGCTAGGCAAAGCACGGCAAGGCAAGGAAAGGGTAACGTAAGGCAAGGCACGGTCAGTCGAGGCAAGGCTTATGCACGACAACGCAAGGCTAGGCAGTGCACGGCTAGGCAAGGAAAGAGTAACAGAATTAAAGGAAGGCAAGGCAAAACAAGGCAAGGCAAGTGTAACAAAAGGCACTGCACGGCAAGGGGAAACAAGGGTAAGGCACGACAACGCAAGGTAGGCAATGCACGGCAAGGCAAGGAAAGGGTAACGCAAGGGAAGTCACGGTCAGGCGAGGCCAGGCTAAGGCACGACAACGCAAGGCTAGGCAATGCGGGGAAGGCAAGCAAAGAGTAACGGAAGGCAAGGAAGGCAAGGGAAAGCAAGGCAAGGCAGGGGTAACGGAAGGAACGGCACGGCAAGGGGAAACAAGGCTAAGGCACGGCAACGCACGTCTAGGCAATGCACGGCCAGGCAAGGAAAGAGTAACGCAAGCCAAGGCTCTGTCAGGCGAGGCAAGGCTAAGGCACGACAACGCAAGGCTAGGCAATGCACGGAAGGTAAGCAAAGAGTAACGGAAGGCAAGGAAGGCAAGGGAAAGCAAGGCAAGTTCAGGGTAAGGGAAGGAACGGCACGGCAAGGGGAAACAAGGCTATGGCACGACAACGCAAGCTAGGCATGGCACGGCAAGGCAAGGAAAGGGTAACGCAAGGCAAGGCACGGTCAGGAAATGCAAGGCTAATGCACGACAACGCAAGGCTAGGCAGTGCACGGCTAGGCAAGGAAAGAGTAACAGAAGGAAAGGAAGGCAAGGCAAAGCAATGCAAGGCAAGTGCAACAAAAGGCACGTCACGGCAAGGGGAAACAAGGGTAAGGCACGACAACGCAAGGTAGGCAATGCACGGCAAGGCAAGGAAAGGGTAACCCAAGGCAAGGCACGGTGAGGCAAGTCAAGGCTAATGCACAACAACGCACGTCTAGGCAATGCACGGCAAGGCAAGGAAAGGGTAACGCAAGGCAAGGATCTGTCAGGCGAGGCAAGGCTAAGGCACGACAACGCAAGGCTAGGCAATGCACGGAAGGAAAGCAAAGAGTAACGGAAGGCAAGGAAGGCAAGGGAAAGCAAGGCAAGTTAAGGGTAAGGGAAGGAACGGCACGGCAAGGGGAAACAAGGCTAAGGCACGACAACGCAAGCTAGGCAATGCACGGCAAGGCAAGGAAAGGGTAACGCCAGGCAAGGCACGGTCAGGAAATGCAAGGCTAATGCACGACAACGGAAGGCTACGCAATGAACGGCAAGGCAAGGAAAGAGTAAGAGAATGTAAGGAATGCAAGGGAAAGCAAGGCAAGGCAAGAGTAACGGAAGGAACGGCACGGCAAGGTGAAACAAGGCTAAGGCACGACAACGCAAGGCTAAGCAAAGCACGGCAAGGCAAGGAAAGGGTAAAGCAAGGCAAGGCACCGTGAGGAAAGGCAAGGCTAAGGCACGAAAACGCAAGGCTAGGCAATGCACGGAAGGCAAGCAAAGAGTAACGGAAGGCAAGGAAGGCAAGGGAAAGCAAGGCAAGTTAAGAGTATGGGAAGGAACGGCACGGCAAGGGGAAACAAGGCTAAGGCACGACAACGCACGGCTTGGCAATGCAGGGCAAAGCAAGGAAAGGGTAACGCAAGGAAAGGCATGGTCAGGCAAGGCAAGGCTAATGCACGACAACGCAAGGCTAGGCAGTGCACGGCTAGGGAAGGAACGAGTAACGGAAGGAATGGAAGGCAAGGCAAAGGAAGGCAAGGCAAGTGTAACAAAAGGCACGGCACGGCAAGGGGAAACAAGGCTAAGGCACGACAACGCAAGCTAGGCAATGCACGGCAAGGCAAGGAAAGGGTAACGCAAGGCAAGGCAGGGTCAGTCGAGGCAAGGCTAATGCACGACAACGCAAGGCTTGGCAGTGCACGGCTAGGCAAGGAAAGAGTAACAGAAGGAAAGGAAGGCAAGGCAAAGCAATGCAAGGCAAGTGAAACAAAAGGCACGGCACGGCAAGGGGAAACAAGGGTAAGGCACGACAACGCAATCTAGGCAATGCACGGCAAGGCAAGGAAAGGGTAACGTAAGGCAAGGCACGGTGAGGCAAGGCAAGGCAAATGCACAACAACGCACGGCTAGGCAATGCACGGCAAGGCAAGGAAAGGGTAACGCAAGCGAAGTCACGGTCAGGCGAGGCAAGGCCAAGGCACGACAACGCAAGGCTAGGCAATGCAGGTAAGGTAAGCAAAGAGTAACGGAAGGCAAGGAAGGCAAGTGAAAGCAAGGCATGGCAAGGTTAACGGAAGGAACGGCTCGGCAAGGGTAAACAAGGCTAAGGCACGGCTACGCACGGCTAGGCAATGCACGGCCAGGCAATGAAAAGGTAACGCAAGGCAAGGCACGGTGAGGCAAGGCAAGGCTAAGGCACGAAAACGCAAGGCTAGGCAGTGCACGGAAGGCAAGCAAAGAGTAGCGGAAGGCAAGGAAGGCAAGGGAAAGCAAGGCAAGTTAAGCGTAAGGGAAGGAATGGCACGGCAAAGGGAAACAGGGCTAAGGCATGACAACGCAAGCTAGGCAATGCACGGTAAGGCAAGGAAAGCGTAAGAGAAGGAAAGGAAGGCAAGGCAAAGCAATGCAAGGCAAGTGAAACAAAAGGCACGGCACAGCAAGGGGAAACAAGGCTAAGGCACGACAACGCAAGCTAGGCAATGCACGGCAAGGCAAGGAAAGGGTAACGCAAGGCAAGGCACGGTCAGTCGAGGCAAGGTTAATGCACGACAACGCAAGGCTTGGCAGTGCACGGCCAGGCAAGGAAAGCGTAACAGAAGGAAAGGAAGGCAAGGCAAAGCAATGCAAGGCAAGTGAAACAAAAGGCACGGCACGGCATGGGGAAAAAAGGGTAAGGCACGACAACGCAAGGCTAGGCAAAGCACGGCAAGGCAAGGAAAGGGTAACGGAAGGCAAGGAAGGCAAGGCAAAACAAGTCAACGCAAGCAAGGCTACGGCAAGGTGAAACAAGGCTAAGGCACGACAACGCACGGCTAGGCAATGCAGGGCAAAGCAAGGAAAGGGTAACGCAAGGCAAGGCACGGTCAGGCAAGGCAAGGCTAATGCACGACAACGCAAGGCTAGGCAATGCAAGGCAAGGCAAGGAAAGAGTAACGGAAGGCAAGGAATGCAAGGGAAAGCAAGGCAAAGCAAGGGTAAGGGAAGGAACGGCACGGAAAGGGGAAACAAGGCTAATGCACGACAACGCAAGCTAGGCAATGCACGGCAAGGAAAGGAAAGGGTAACGCAAGGCAAGGCACGGTGAGGCAAGGCAAGGCTAATGCACGACAACGCACGGCTAGGCAAAGCAAGGCAAGGGAAAGAGAGGGTAACGCAAGGCAAGGCACGGTCAAGCGAGGCAAGGCTAAGGCACGACAACGCAAGGCTAGGCAGTGCACGGCTAGGCAAGGAAAGAGTAACAGAAGGAAAGGAAGGCAAGGCAAAGCAAGGCAAGGCAAGTGTAACAAAAGGCATGGCACGGCAAGGGGAAACAAGGGTAAGGCACGACAACGCAAGGTAGGCAATGCACGGCAAGGCAAGGAAAGGGTAACGCAAGGCAAGGCACGGTGAGGCAAGGCAAGGCTAATGCACAACAACGCACGTCTAGGCAATATACGGCAAGGCAAGGAAAGGGTAACGCAAGGCAAGGCTCTGTCAGGCGAGGCAAGGCTAAGGCACGACAACGCAAGGCTAGGCAATGCACGGAAGGTAAGCAAAGAGTAACGGAAGGCAAGGAAGGCAAGGGAAAGCAAGGCAAGTTAAGGGTAAGGGAAGGAACGGCACGGCAAGGGGAAACATGCTAAGGCACGACAACGCAAGCTAAGCAATGCACGGCAAGGCAAAGAAAGGGTAACGCAAGGCAAGGCACGGTCAGTCGAGGCAATGCTAATGCACGACAACGCAAGGCTAGGTAGTGCACGGCTAGGCAAGGAAAGAGTAACAGAAGGAAAGGAAGGCAAGGCAAAGCAAGGCAAGGCAAGTGTAACAAAAGGCACGGCACGGCAAGGGGAAACAAGTGTAAGGCACGACAACGCAAGGTAGGCAATGCACGGCAAGGCAAGGAAAGGGTAACGCAAGGGAAGTCACGGTCAGGCGAGGCCAGGCTAAGGCACGACAACGCAAGGCTAGGCAATGCGGGGAAGGCAAGCAAAGAGTAACGGAAGGCAAGGAAGTCAAGGGAAAGCAAGGCAAGGCAGGGGTAACGGAAGGAACGGCACGGCAAGGGGAAACAAGGCTAAGGCACGGCAACGCACGTCTAGGCAATGCACGGCCAGGCAAGGAAAGAGTAACGCAAGGCAAGGCTCTGTCAGGAGAGGCAAGGCTAAGGCACAACAACGCAAGGCTAGGCAATGCACGGAAGGAAAGCAAAGAGTAACGGAAGGCAAGGAAAGCAAGGGAAAGCAAGGCAAGGGTAAGGGAAGGAACGGCACGGCAAGGGGAAACAAGGCTAAGGCACGACAACGCAAGCTAGGCATTGCACGGCAAGGCAAGGAAAGGGCAACGCAAGGCAAGGCACGGTCAGGAAATGCAAGGCTAATGCACGACAACGGAAGGCTAGGCAATGCACGGCAAGGCAAGGAAAGAGTAACGGAATGTAAGGAATGCAAGGGAAAGCAAGGCAAGGCAAGAGTAACGGAAGGAACGGCACGGCAAGGGGAACAAGGCTAAGGCACGATAACGCAAGGCTAGGCAAAGCACGGCAAGGCAAGGAAAGGGTAACGCAAGGCAATGCACGGTGAGGCAAGGCAAGGCTGATGCACGACAACGCACGGCTAGGCAAAGCAAGGCAAGGGAATGAGAGGGTAACGCAAGGTAAGGCACGGTCAAGCGAGGCAAGGCTAAGGCACGACAACGCAAGGCTAGGCAATGCACGGAAGGTAAGCAAAGAGTAACGGAAGGCAAGGAAGGCAAGGGAGAGCAAGGCAAGTTAAGAGTAAGGGAAGGAACGGCACGGCAAGGGGAAACAAGGCTAAGGCACGACAACGCAAGATAGGCAATGCACGGCAAGGCAAGGAAAGGGTAACGCAAGGCAAGGCACGGTCAGGCAAGGCAAGGCTAATGCACGACAACGCAAGGCTAGGCAATGCACGGCTAGGCAAGGAAAGAGTAACGGAAGGAAAGGAAGGCAAGGCAAAGCAAGGCAAGGCAAGTGTAACAAAAGGCACGGCACGGCAAGGGGAAACAAGGCTAAGGCACGAGAACGCAAGCTAGGCAATGCACGGCAAGGCAAGGAAAGGGTAACGCAAGGCAAGGAATGCAAGGCAAAGCAAGGTAACGCAAGCAAGGCTATGGCAAGGTCAAAAAAAGGCTACGGCACGACAACGCAAGGCTACGCAATGCACGGAAGGCAAGCAAAGAGTAACGGAAGGCAAGGAAGGCAAGGCAAGCAAGGCAACGCAAGCAAGGCTACGGCAAGGTGAAACAAGGCTAAGGCACGACAACGCACGGCTAGGCAATGCACGGCAAAGCAAGGAAAGGGTAACGCAAGGCAAGGCACGGTCAGGCAAGGCAAGGCTAATGCACGACAACGCAAGGCTAGGCAATGCACGGCAAGGCAATGAAAGAGTAACGGAAGGCAAGGAATGCAAGGGAAAGCAAGGCAAGGCAAGGGTAAGGGAAGGAACGGCACGGAAAGGGGAAACAAGGCTAAGGCACGACAACGCAAGCTAGGCAATGCACGGCAAGGCAAGGAAAGGGTAACGCAAGGCAAGGCACGGTCAGTCGAGGCAAGGCTAATGCACGACAACGCAAGGCTAGGCAGTGCACGGCTAGGCAAGGAAAGAGTAACAGAAGGAAAGGAAGGCAAGGCAAAGCAAGGCAAGGCAAGTGTAACAAAAGGCACGTCACGGCAAGGGGAAACAAGGGTAAGGCACGACAACGCAAGGTAGGCAATGCACGGCAAGGCAAGGAAAGAGTAACGGAAGGCAAGGAAGGCAAGGGAAAGCAAGGCAAGTTAAGGGTAAGGGAAGGAAGGCACGGCAAGGGGAAACAAGGCTAAGGCACGACAACGCACGGCTAGGCAATGCACGGCAAGGCAAGGAAAGGGTAACGCAAGGCAAGGCACGGTCAGGCAAGGCAAGGCTAATGCACGACAACGCAAGGCTAGGCAATGCACGGCAAGGCAAGGAAAGAGTAACGGAAGGCAAGGAATGCAAGGGAAAGCAAGGCAAGGCAAGAGTAAGGAAGGAACGGCACGGCAAGGGGAAACAAGGCTAAGGCACGACAACGCAAGGCTAGGCAAAGCACGGCAAGGCAAGGAAAGGGTAACGCAAGGCAAGGCACGGTGAGGCAAGGCAAGGCTAATGCACGACAACGCACGGCTAGGCAAAGCAAGGCAAGGGAAGGAGAGGGTAACGCAAGGCAAGGCACGGTCAGCGAGGCAAGGCTAATGCACGACAACGCAAGGCTAGGCAATGCACGGAAGGTAAGCAAAGAGTAACGGAAGGCAAGGAAGGCAAGGGAAAGCAAGGCAAGTTAAGAGTAAGGGAAGGAAGGCAGGAAAGGCAAGCAAGCAAGTGAACGGCACAGGCAAGGGGAAACAAGGCTAAGGCACGACAACGCAAGCTAGGCAATGCACGGCAAGGCAAGGAAAGGGTAACGCAAGGCAAGGCACGGTCAGTCGAGGCAAGGCTAATGCACGACAACGCAAGGCTAGGCAGTGCACGGCTAGGCAAGGAAAGAGTAACAGAAGGAAAGGAAGGCAAGGCAAAGCAAGGCAAGGCAAGTGAAACAAAAGGCACGGCACGGCAAGGGGAAACAAGGGTAAGGCACGACAACGCAAGGCTAGGCAATGCACGGCAAGGCAAGGAAAGGGTAACGCAAGGCAAGGCACGGTGAGGCAAGGCAAGGCTAATGCACGACAACGCACGGCTAGGCAATGCACGGCAAGGCAAGGAAAGGGTAACGCAAGGCAAGGCACTGTCAGGCGAGGCAAGGCTAAGGCACGACAACGCAAGGCTAGGCAATGCACGGAAGGTAAGCAAAGAGTAACGGAAGGCAAGGAAGGCAAGGGAAAGCAAGGCAAGTTAAGGGTAAGGGAAGGAACGGCACGGCAAGGGGAAACAGGGCTAAGGCACGACAACGCAAGCTAGGCAATGCACGGCAAGTAAGAAAGGGTAACGCAAGGCAAGGCACGGTCAGGCAAGGCAAGGCTAATGCACGACAACGCAAGGCTAGGCAATGCACGGCAAGGCAAGGAAAGAGTAACAGAAGGCAAGGAATGCACGGCAAAGCAAGGAAAGGCAAGGTAACGGAAGGAACGGCACGGCAAGGGGAAGCAAGGCTAAGGCACGACAACGCAAGCTAGGCAATGCACGGCAAGGCAAGGAAAGGGTAACGCAAGGCAAGGCACGGTCAGTCGAGGCAAGGCTAATGCACGACAACGCAAGGCTAGGCAGTGCACGGCTAGGCAAGGAAAGAGTAACAGAAGTAAAGGAAGGCAAGGCAAAGCAAGGCAAGGCAAGTGTAACAAAAGGCAAGGCACGGTAAGGGGAAACAAGGGTAAGGCACGACAACGCTAGGTAGGCAATGCACTGCAAGGCAAGGAAAGGGTAACGCAAGGGAAGTCACGGTCAGGCGAGGCCAGGCTAAGGCACGACAACGCAAGGCTAGGCAATGCGGGGAAGGCAAGCAAAGAGTAACGGAAGGCAAGGAAGGCAAGGGAAAGCAAGGCAAGGCAGGGGTAACGGAAGGAACGGCACGGCAAGGGGAAACAAGGCTAAGGCACGGCAACGCATGTCTAGGCAATGCACGGCCAGGCAAGGAAAGAGTAACGCAAGGCAAGGCTCTGTCAGGCGAGGCAAGGCTAAGGCACGACAACGCAAGGCTAGGCAATGCACGGAAGGTAAGCAAAGAGTAACGGAAGGCAAGGAAGGCAAGGGAAAGCAAGGCAAGTTAAGGGTAAGGGAAGGAACGGCACGGCAAGGGGAAACAAGGCTAAGGCACGACAACGCAAGCTAGGCATTGCACGGTAAGGCAAGGAAAGGGTAACGCAAGGCAAGGCACGGTCCGGAAATGCAAGGCTAATGCACGACAACGCAAGGCAAGGGAAAGCAAGGCAAGGCAAGGAAAGAGTAACGGAATGCAAGGAATGCAAGGGAAAGCAAGGCAAGGCAAGAGTAACGGAAGGAACGGCACGGCAAGGGGAAACAAGGCTAAGGCACGACAACGCAAGGCTAGGCAAAGCACGGCAAGGCAAGGAAAGGGTAACGCAAGGCAATGCACGGTGAGGCAAGGCAAGGCTGATGCACGACAACGCACGGCTAGGCAAAGCAAGGCAAGGGAAGGAGAGGGTAACGCAAGGCAAGGCACGGTCAAGCGAGGCAAGGCTAAGGCACGAAAACGCAAGGCTAGGCAATGCACGGAAGGCAAGCAAAGAGTAACGGTAGGCAAGGAAGGCAAGGGAAATCAAGGCAAGTTAAGAGTAAGGGAAGGAACGGCACGGCAAGGGGAAACAAGGCTAAGGCACGACAACGTAAGCTAGGCAAACACGGCAAGGCAAGGAAAGGGTAACGCAAGGCAAGGCACGGTCAGGCAAGGCAAGGCTAATGCACGACAACGCAAGGCTAGCAGTGCACGGCTAGGCAAGGAACGAGTAACGGAAGGAATGGAAGGCAAGGCAAAGCAAGGCAAGGCAAGTGTAACAAAAGGCACGGCACGGCAAGGGGAAACAAGGCTAAGGCACGACAACGCAAGCTAGGCAATGCACGGCAAGGCAAGGAAAGGGTAACGCAAGGCAAGGCACGGTCAGTCGAGTCAAGGCTAATGCACGACAACGCAAGGCTAGGCAGTGCACGGCTAGGCAAGGAAAGAGTAACAGAAGGAAAGGAAGGCAAGGCAAAGCAAGGCAAGGCAAGTGTAACAAAAGGCACGGCACGGCAAGGGGAAACAAGGGTAAGGCACGACAACGCAAGGTAGGCAATGCACGGCAAGGCAAGGAAAGGGTAACGCAAGGCAAGGCACGGTGAGGCAAGGCAAGGCTAATGCACAACAACGCACGTCTAGGCAATATACGGCAAGGCAAGGAAAGGGTAACGCAAGGCAAGGCTCTGTCAGGCGAGGCAAGGCGAAGGCACGACAACGCAAGGCTAGGCAATGCACGGAAGGCAAGCAAAGAGTAACGGAAGGCAAGGAAGGCAAGGGAAAGCAAGGCAAGGCAAGGGTAAGGGAAGGAACGGCACGGCAAGGGGAAACAAGGCTAAGGCACGACAACGCAAGCTAGGCAATGCACGGCAAGGCAAGGAAAGGGTAACGCAAGGCAAGGCACGGTCAGTCGAGGCAAGGCTAATGCACGACAACGCAAGGCTAGGCAGTGCACGGCTAGGCAAGGAAAGAGTAACAGAAGGAAAGGAAGGCAAGGCAAAGCAAGGCAAGGCAAGTGTAACAAAAGGCACGGCACGGCAAGGGGAAACAAGGCTAAGGCACGACAACGCAAGCTAGGCAATGCACGGCAAGGCAAGGAAAGGGTAACGCAAGGCAAGGAATGCAAGGCAAAGCAAGGTAACGCAAGCAAGGCTATGGCAAGGTCAGGCTACGGCACGACAACGCAAGGCTACGCAATGCACGGAAGGCAAGCAAAGAGTAACGGAAGGCAAGGAAGGCAAGGCAAAGCAAGGCAACGCAAGCAAGGCTACGGCAAGGTGAAACAAGGCTAAGGCACGACAACGCACGGCTAGGCAATGCACGGCAAAGCAAGGAAAGGGTAACGCAAGGCAAGGCACGGTCAGGCAAGGCAAGGCTAATGCACGACAACGCAAGGCTAGGCAATGCACGGCAAGGCAAGGAAAGAGTAACGGAAGGTAAGGAATGCAAGGGAAAGCAAGGCAAGGCAAGAGTAACGGAAGGAACGGCACGGCAAGGGGAAACAAGGCTAAGGCACGACAACGCAAGGCTAGGCAAAGCACGGCAAGGCAAGGAAAGGGTAACGCAAGGCAATGCACGGTGAGGCAAGGCAAGGCTGATGCACGACAACGCACGGCTAGGCAAAGCAAGGCAAAGGAAGGAGAGGGTAACGCAAGGCAAGGCACGGTCAAGCGAGGCAAGGCTAAGGCACGACAACGCAAGGCTAGGCAATGCACGGAAGGTAAGCAAAGAGTAACGGTAGGCAAGGAAGGCAAGGGAAATCAAGGCAAGTTAAGAGTAAGGGAAGGAACGGCACGGCAAGGGGAAACAAGGTTAAGGCACGACAACGCAAGCTAGGCAAAGCACGGCAAGGCAAGGAAAGGGTAACGCAAGGCAAGGCACGGTCAGGCAAGGCAAGGCTAATGCACGACAACGCAAGGCTAGGCAGTGCACGGCTAGGCAAGGAACGAGTAACGGAAGGAATGGAAGGCAAGGCAAAGCAAGGCAAGGCAAGTGTAACAAAAGGAACGGCACGGCAAGGGGAAACAAGGCTAAGGCACGACAACGCAAGCTAGGCAATGCACGGCAAGGCAAGGAAAGGGTAACGCAAGGCAAGGAATGCAAGGCAAAGCAAGGTAACGCAAGCAAGGCTATGGCAAGGCAAAAAAAGGCTACGGCACGACAACGCAAGGCTACGCAATGCACGGAAGGCAAGCAAAGAGTAACGGAAGGCAAGGAAGGCAAGGCAAAGCAAGGCAACGCAAGCAAGGCTACGGCAAGGTGAAACAAGGCTAAGGCACGACAACGCACGGCTAGGCAATGCACGGCAAAGCAAGGAAAGGGTAACGCAAGGCAAGGCACGGTCAGGCAAGGCAAGGCTAATGCACGACAACGCAAGGCTAGGCAATGCACGGCAAGGCAAGGAAAGAGTAACGGAAGGCAAGGAATGCAAGGGAAAGCAAGGCAAGGCAAGAGTAACGGAAGGAACGGCACGGCAAGGGGAAACAAGGCTAAGGCACGACAACGCAAGGCTAGGCAATGCACGGCAAGGCAAGGAAAGGGTAACGCAAGGGAAGGCACGGTCAGGCAAGGCAAGGCTAAGGCACGAAAACGCAAGGCTAGGCAATGCACGGAAGGCAAGCAAAGAGTAACGGAAGGCAAGAAAGGCAAGGGAAAGCAAGGCAAGGCAAGGGTAAGGGAAGGAACGGCACGGCAAGGGGAAACAAGGCTAAGGCACGACAACGCAAGCTAGGCAATGCACGGCAAGGCAAAGAAAGGGTAACGCAAGGCAAGGCACGGTCAGTCGAGGCAAGGCTAATGCACGACAACGGAAGGCTAGGCAGTTCACGGCTAGGCAAGGAAAGAGTAACAGAAGGAAAGGAAGGCAAGGCAAAGCAAGGCAAGGCAAGTGTAACAAAAGGCACGGCACGGCAAGGGGAAACAAGGGTAAGGCACGACAACGCAAGGTAGGCAATGCACGGCAAGGCAAGGAAAGGGTAACGCAAGGGAAGTCACGGTCAGGCGAGGCCAGGCTAAGGCACGACAACGCAAGGCTAGGCAATGCGGGGAAGGTAAGCAAAGAGTAACGGAAGGCAAGGAAGGCAAGGGAAAGCAAGGCAAGTTAAGGGTAAGGGAAGGAACGGCACGGCAAGGGGAAACAAGGCTAAGGCACGACAACGCAAGCTAGGCAATGCACGGCAAGGCAAGGAAAGGGTAACGCAAGGCAAGGCACGGTCAGGAAATGCAAGGCTAATGCACGACAACGCAAGGCTAGGCAATGCACGGCAAGGCAAGGAAAGAGTAACGGAAGGCAAGGAATGCAAGGGAAAGCAAGGCAAGGCAAGGGTAAGGGAAGGAACGGCACGGAAAGGGGAAACAAGGCTAAGGCACGACAACGCAAGCTAGGCAATGCACGGCAAGGCAAGGAAAGGGTAACGCAAGGCAAGGCACGGTCAGTCGAGGCAAGGCTAATGCACGACAACGCAAGGCTAGGCAGTGCACGGCTAGGCAAGGAAAGAGTAACAGAAGGAAAGGAAGGCAAGGCAAAGCAAGGCAAGGCAAGTGTAACAAAAGGCACGTCACGGCAAGGGGAAACAAGGGTAAGGCACGACAACGCAAGGTAGGCAATGCACGGCAAGGCAAGCAAAGAGTAACGGAAGGCAAGGAAGGCAAGGGAAAGCAAGGCAAGTTAAGGGTAAGGGAAGGAACTGCACGTCAAGGGGAAACAAGTCTAAGGCACGACAACGCAAGCTAGGAAATGCACGGCAAGGCAAGGAAAGGGTAACGCAAGGCAAAGCACGGTGAGGAAATGCAAGGCTAATGCACGACAACGGAAGGCTAGGCAATGCACGGCAAGGCAAGGAAAGAGTAACGGAATGTAAGGAATGCAAGGGAAAGCAAGGCAAGGCAAGAGTAACGGAAGGAACGGCACGGCAAGGGGAAACAAGGCTAAGGCACGACAACGCAAGGCTAGGCAAAGCACGGCAAGGCAAGGAAAGGGTAACGCAAGGCAAGGCACGGTGAGGCAAGGCAAGGCTAATGCACGACATCGTACGGCTAGGCAAAGCAAGGCAAGGGAAGGAGAGGGTAACGCAAGGCCAGGCACGGTCAGTCGAGGGAAGGCTAATGCACGACAACGCAAGGCTTGGCAGTGCACGGCTAGGCAAGGAAAGCGTAACAGAAGGAAAGGAAGGCAAGGCAAAGCAATGCAAGGCAAGTGAAACAAAAGGCACGGCACAGCAAGGGGAAACAAGGCTAAGGCACGACAACGCAAGCTAGGCAATGCACGGCAAGGCAAGGAAAGGGTAACGCAAGGCAAGGCACGGTCAGTCGAGGCAAGGCTAATGCACGACAACGCAAGGCTTGGCAGTGCACGGCCAGGCAAGGAAAGCGTAACAGAAGGAAAGGAAGGCAAGGCAAAGCAATGCAAGGCAAGTGAAACAAAAGGCACGGCACGGCATGGGGAAAAAAGGGTAAGGCACGACAACGCAAGCTAGGCAATGCACGGCAAGGCAAGGAAAGGGTAACTCAAGGCAAGGCACGGTGAGGCAAGGCAAGGCTAATGCACGACAACGCACGGCTAGGCAATGCACGGCAAGGCAAGGAAAGGGTAACGCAAGGCAAGGCACTGTCAGGCGAGGCAAGGCTAATGCACGACAACGCAAGACTAGGCAATGCACCCAAGGTAAGCAAAGAGTAACGGAAGGCAAGTAAGGCAAGGGAAAGCAAGGCAAGTTAAGGGTAAGGGAAGGAACGGCACGGCAAGGGGAAACAGGGCTAAGGCATGACAACGCAAGCTAGGCAATGCACGGCAAGTTAAGCAAAGGGTAACGCAAGGCAAGGCACGGTCAGGCAAGGCAAGGCTAATGCACGACAACGCAAGGCTAGGCAATGCACGGCAAGGCAAGGAAAGAGTAACAGAAGGCAAGGAATGCAAGGGAAAGCAAGGCAAGGCAAGAGTAACGGAAGGAACGGCACGGCAAGGGGAAGCAAGGCTAAGGCACGACAACGCAAGCTAGGCAATGCACGGCAAGGCAAGGAAAGGGTAACGCAAGGCAAGGCACGGTCAGTCGAGGCAAGGCTAATGCACGACAACGCAAGGCTAGGCAGTGCACGGCTAGGCAAGGAAAGAGTAACTGAAGTAAAGGAAGGCAAGGCAAAGCAAGGCAAGGCAAGTGTAACAAAAGGCAAGGCACAGTAAGGGGAAACAAGGGTAAGGCACGACAACGCTAGGTAGGCAATGCACTGCAAGGCAAGGAAAGGGTAACGCAAGGGAAGTCACGGTCAGGCGAGGCCAGGCTAAGGCACGACAACGCAAGGCTAGGCAATGCGGGGAAGGCAAGCAAAGAGTAACGGAAGGCAAGGAAGGCAAGGGAAAGCAAGGCAAGTTAAGGGTAAGGGAAGGAACGGCACGGCAAGGGGAAACAAGGCTAAGGCACGACAACGCAAGCTAGGCAATGCACGGCAAGGCAAGGAAAGGGTAACGCAAGGCAAGGAATGCAAGGCAAAGCAAGGTAACGCAAGCATGGCTATGGCAAGGTCAAAAAAAGGCTACGGCACGACAACGCAAGGCTACGCAATGCACGGAAGGCAAGCAAAGAGTAACGGAAGGCAAGGAAGGCAAGGCAAATGCAAGGCAACGCAAGGCAAGGCACGGCAAGGGGAAACAAGGCTAAGGCACGACAACGCAAGCTAGGCAATGCACGGCAAGGCAAGGAAAGGGTAACGCAAGGCAAGGCACGGTCAGGCAAGGCAAGGCTAATGCACGACAACGCAAGGCTAGGCAATGCACGGCAAGGCAAGGAAAGAGTAACGGAAGGCAAGGAATGCAAAGGAAAGCAAGACTAGGCAAGAGTAACGGAAGGAACGGCACGGCAAGGGGAAGCAAGGCGAAGGCACGACAACGCAAGGCTAGGCAATGCACGGAAAGGCAAGGAAAGGGTAACGCAAGGGAAGGCACGGTCAGGCAAGGCAAGGCTAAGGCACGAAAACGCAAGGCTAGGCAATGCACGGAAGGCAAGCAAAGAGTAACGGAAGGCAAGAAAGGCAAGGGAAAGCAAGGCAAGGCAAGGGTAAGGGAAGGAACGGGACGGCAAGGGGAAACAAGGTTAAGGCACGACAACGTAAGCTAGGCAAAGCACGGCAAGGCAAGGAAAGGGTAACGCAAGGCAAGGCACGGTCAGGCAAGGCAAGGCTAATGCACGACAACGCAAGGCTAGCAGTGCACGGCTAGGCAAGGAACGAGTAACGGAAGGAATGGAAGGCAAGGCAAAGCAAGGCAAGGCAAGTGTAACAAAAGGCACGGCACGGCAAGGGGAAACAAGGCTAAGGCACGACAACGCAAGCTAGGCAATGCACGGCAAGGCAAGGAAAGGGTAACGCAAGGCAATGCACGGTGAGGCAAGGCAAGGCTGATGCACGACAACGCACGGCTAGGCAAAGCAAGGCAAGGGAAGGAGAGGGTAACGCAAGGCAAGGCACGGTCAAGCGAGGCAAGGCTAAGGCACGACAACGCAAGGCTAGGCAATGCACGGAAGGTAAGCAAAGAGTAACGGTAGGCAAGGAAGGCAAGGGAAATCAAGGCAAGTTAAGAGTAAGGGAAGGAACGGGACGGCAAGGGGAAACAAGGTTAAGGCACGACAACGCAAGCTAGGCAATGCACGGCAAGGCAAGGAAAGGGTAACGCAAGGCAAGGCACGGTCAGGCAAGGCAAGGCTAATGCACGACAACGCAAGGCTAGCAGTGCACGGCTAGGCAAGGAACGAGTAACGGAAGGAATGGAAGGCAAGGCAAAGCAAGGCAAGGCAAGTGTAACAAAAGGCACGGCACGGCAAGGGGAAACAAGGCTAAGGCACGACAACGCAAGCTAGGCAATGCACGGCAAGGCAAGGAAAGGGTAACGCAAGGCAAGGAATGCAAGGCAAAGCAAGGTAACGCAAGCAAGGCTATGGCAAGGTCAAAAAAAGGCTACGGCACGACAACGCAAGGCTACGCAATGCACGGAAGGCAAGCAAAGAGTAACGGAAGGCAAGGAAGGCAAGGCAAAGCAAGGCAACGCAAGCAAGGCTACGGCAAGGTGAAACAAGGCTAAGGCACGACAACGCACGGCTAGGCAATGCACGGCAAAGCAAGGAAAGGGTAACGCAAGGCAAGGCACGGTCAGGCAAGGCAAGGCTAATGCACGACAACGCAAGGCTAGGCAATGCACGGCAAGGCAAGGAAAGAGTAACGGAAGGCAAGGAATGCAAAGGAAAGCAAGACTAGGCAAGAGTAACGGAAGGAACGGCACGACAAGGGGAAGCAAGGCGAAGGCACGACAACGCAAGGCTAGGCAATGCACGGCAAGGCAAGGAAAGGGTAACGCAAGGCAAGGCACGGTCAGGCGAGGCAAGGCTAAGCACGACAACGCAAGGCTAGGCAATGCACGGCTAGGCAAGCAAAGAGTAACGGAAGGCAAGGAAGGCAAGGCAAAGCAAGGCAAGGCAAGGGTAAGGGAAGGAACGGCACGGCAAGGGGAAACAAGGCTAAGGCACGACAACGCAAGCTAGGCAATTCACGGCAAGGCAAAGAAAGGGTAACGCAAGGCAAGGCACGGTCAGTCGAGGCAAGGCTAATGCACGACAACGGAAGGCTAGGCAGTTCACGGCTAGGCAAGGAAAGAGTAACAGAAGGAAAGGAAGGCAAGGCAAAGCAAGGCAAGGCAAGTGTAACAAAAGGCACGGCACGGCAAGGGGAAACAAGGGTAAGGCACGACAACGCAAGGTAGGCAATGCACGGCAAGGCAAGGAAAGGGTAACGCAAGGGAAGTCACGGTCAGGCGAGGCCAGGCTAAGGCACGACAACGCAAGGCTAGGCAATGCACGGAAGGTAAGCAAAGAGTAACGGAAGGCAAGGAAGGCAAGGGAAAGCAAGGCAAGTTAAGGGTAAGGTAAGGAACGGCACGGCAAGGGGAAACAAGGCTAAGGCACGACAACGCAAGCTAGGCAATGCACGGCAAGGCAAGGAAAGGGTAACGCAAGGCAAGGCACGGTCAGGAAATGCAAGGCTAATGCACGACAACGGAAGGCTAGGCAATGCACGGCAAGGCAAGGAAAGAGTAACGGAATGTAAGGAATGGAAGGGAAAGCAAGGCAAGGCAAGAGTAACGGAAGGAACGGCACGGCAAGGGGAAACAAGGCTAAGGCACGACAACGCAAGGCTAGGCAAAGCACGGCAAGGCAAGGAAAGGGTAACGCAAGGCAATGCACGGTGAGGCCAGGCAAGGCTGGTGCACGACAACGCACGGCTAGGCAAAGCAAGGCAAGGGAAGGAGAGGGTAACGCAAGGCAAGGCACGGTCAAGCGAGGCAAGGCTAAGGCACGACAACGCAAGGCTAGGCAATGCACGGAAGGTAAGCAAAGAGTAACGGAAGGCAAGGAAGGCAAGGGAAAGCAAGGCAAGTTAAGAGTAAGGGACGGAACGGCACGGTAAGGGGAAACAAGGCTAAGGCACGACAACGCAAGCTAGGCAAAGCACGGCAAGGCAAGGAAAGGGTAACGCAAGGCGCAAGGCAAGGCACGGTCAGGCAAGGCAAGGCTAATGCACGACAACGCAAGGCTAGGCAGTGCACGGCTAGGCAAGGAACGAGTAACGGAAGGAATGGAAGGCAAGGCAAAGCAAGGCAAGGCAAGTGTAACAAAAGGCACGGCACGGCAAGGGGAAACAAGGCTAAGGCACGACAACGCAAGCTAGGCAATGCACGGCAAGGCAAGGAAAGGGTAACGCAAGGCAAGGAATGCAAGGCAAAGCAAGGTAACGCAAGCAAGGCTATGGCAAGGTCAAAAAAAGGCTACGGCACGACAACGCAAGGCTACGCAATGCACGGAAGGCAAGCAAAGAGTAACGGAAGGCAAGGAAGGCAAGGCAAAGCAAGGCAACGCAAGCAAGGCTACGGCAAGGTGAAACAAGGCTAAGGCACGACAACGCACGGCTAGGCAATGCACGGCAAAGCAAGGAAAGGGTAACGCAAGGCAAGGCACGGTCAGGCAAGGCAAGGCTAATGCACGACAACGCAAGGCTAGGCAATGCACGGCAAGGCAAGGAAAGAGTAACGGAAGGCAAGAAATGCAAGGGAAAGCAAGGCAAGGCAAGGGTAAGGGAAGGAACGGCACGGAAAGGGGAAACAAGGCTAAGGCACGACAAGGCAAGCTAGGCAATGCACGGCAAGGCAAGGAAAGGGTAACGCAAGGCAAGGCACGGTCAGTCGAGGCAAGGCTAATGCACGACAACGCAAGGCTAGGCAGTGCACGGCTAGGCAAGGAAAGAGTAACAGAAGGAAAGGAATGCAAGGCAAAGCAATGCAAGGCACGTGAAACAAAAGGCACGGCACGGCAAGGGGAAACAAGGCTAAGGCACGACAACGCAAGCTAGGCAATGCACGGCAAGGCAAGGAAAGGGTAACGCAAGGCAAGGCACGGTCAGTCGAGGCAAGGCTAATGCACGACAACGCAAGCCTTGGCAGTGCACGGCTAGGCAAGGAAAGCGTAACAGAAGGAAAGGAAGGCAAGGCAAAGCAATGCAAGGCAAGTGAAACAAAAGGCACGGCACGGCAAGGGGAAACACGGGTAAGGCACGACAACGCAAGCTAGGCAATGCACGGCAAGGCAAGGAAAGGGTAACGCAAGGCAAGGCACGGTGAGGCAAGGCAAGGCTAATGCACGACAACGCAAGGCTAGGCAATGCACGGCAAGGCAAGGAAAGGGTAACGCAAGGCAAGGCACTGTCAGGCGAGGCAAGGCTAATGCACGACAACGCAAGGCTAGGCAATGCACGGAAGGTAAGCAATGAGTAACGGAAGGCAAGGAAGGCAAGGGAAAGCAAGGCAAGTTAAGGGTAAGGGAAGGAACGGCACAGCAAGGGGAAACAGGGCTAAGGCATGACAACGCAAGCTAGGCAATGCACGGCAAGGCAAGGAAAGGGTAACGCAAGGCAAGGCACGGTCAGGCAAGGCAAGGCTAATGCACGACAACGCAAGGCTAGGCAATGCACGGCAAGGCATGGAAAGAGTAACGGAAGGCAAGGAATGCATGGGAAAGCAAGGCAAGGCAAGAGTAACAGAAGGAACGGCACGGCAAGGGGAAGCAAGGCTAAGGCACGACAACGCAAGGCTAGGCAAAGCACGGCAAGGCAAGGAAAGGGTAACGGAAGGCAAGGAAGGCAAGGCAAAACAAGTCAACGCAAGCAAGGCTACGGCAAGGTGAAACAAGGCTAAGGCACGACAACGCACGGGTAGGCAATGCAGGGCAAAGCAAGGAAAGGGTAACGCAAGGCAAGGCACGGTCAGGCAAGGCAAGGCTAATGCACGACAACGCAAGGCTAGGCAATGCACGGCAAGGCAAGGAAAGAGTAACGGAAGGCAAGGAATGCAAGGGAAAGCAAGGCAAGGCAAGGGTAAGGGAAGGAACGGCACGGAAAGGGGAAACAAGGCTAAGGCACGACAACGCAAGCTAGGCAATGCACGGCAAGGCAAGGAAAGGGTAACGCAAGGCAAGGCACGGTGAGGCAAGGCAAGGCTAATGCACGACAACGCACGGCTAGGAAAAGCAAGGCAAGGGAAAGAGAGGGTAACGCAAGGCAAGGCACGGTCAAGCGAGGCAAGGCTAAGGCACGACAACGCAAGGCTAGGCAATGCACGAAAGGTAAGCAAAGAGTAACGGAAGGCAAGGAAGGCAAGGGAAAGCAAGGCAAGTTAAGAGTAAGGGAAGGAACGGCACGGCAAGGGGAAACAAGGCTAAGGCACGACAACGCAAGCTAGGCAAAGCACGGCAAGGTAAGGAAAGGGTAACGCAAGGCAAGGCACGGTCAGGCAAGGCAAGGCTAATGCACGACAACGCAAGCTAGGCAATGCACGGCAAGGCAAGGAAAGGGTAACGCAAGGCAAGGCACGGTCAGTCGAGTCAAGGCTAATGCACGACAACGCAAGGCTAGGCAGTGCACGGCTAGGCAAGGAAAGAGTAACAGAAGGAAAGGAAGGCAAGGCAAAGCAAGGCAAGGCAAGTGTAACAAAAGGCACGGCACGGCAAGGGGAAACAAGGGTAAGGCACGACAACGCAAGGTAGGCAATGCACGGCAAGGCAAGGAAAGGGTAACGCAAGGCAAGGCACGGTGAGGCAAGGCAAGGCTAATGCACAACAACGCACGTCTAGGCAATATACGGCAAGGCAAGGAAAGGGTAACGCAAGGCAAGGCTCTGTCAGGCGAGGCAAGGCTAAGGCACGACAACGCAAGGCTAGGCAATGCACGGAAGGTAAGCAAAGAGTAACGGAAGGCAAGGAAGGCAAGGGAAAGCAAGGCAAGTTAAGGGTAAGGGAAGGAACGGCACGGCAAGGGGAAACATGCTAAGGCACGACAACGCAAGCTAAGCAATGCACGGCAAGGCAAAGAAAGGGTAACGCAAGGCAAGGCACGGTCAGTCGAGGCAAGGCTAATGCACGACAACGCAAGGCTAGGCAGTGCGCGGCTAGGCAAGGAAAGAGTAACAGAAGGAAAGGAAGGCAAGGCAAAGCAAGGAAAGGCAAGTGTAACAAAAGGCACGGCACGGCAAGGGGAAACAAGGCTAAGGCACGACAACGCAAGCTAGGCAATGCACGGCAAGGCAAGGAAAGGGTAACGCAAGGCAAGGAATGCAAGGCAAAGCAAGGTAACGCAAGCAAGGCTATGGCAAGGTCAAAAAAAGGCTACGGCACGACAACGCAAGGCTACGCAATGCACGGAAGGCAAGCAAAGAGTAACGGAAGGCAAGGAAGGCAAGGCAAAGCAAGGCAACGCAAGCAAGGCTACGGCAAGGTGAAACAAGGCTAAGGCACGACAACGCACGGCTAGGCAATGCACGGCAAAGCAAGGAAAGGGTAACGCAAGGCAAGGCACGGTCAGGCAAGGCAAGGCTAATGCACGACAACGCAAGGCTAGGCAATGCACGGCAAGGCAAGGAAAGAGTAACGGAAGGCAAGGAATGCAAGGGAAAGCAAGGCAAGGCAAGGGTAAGGGAAGGAACGGCACGGCAAGGGGAAACAAGGCTAAGGCACGACAACGCAAGGCTAGGCAAAGCACGGCAAGGCAAGGAAAGGGTAACGCAAGGCAATGCACGGTGAGGCAAGGCAAGGCTGATGCACGACAACGCACGGCTAGGCAAAGCAAGGCAAGGGAAGGAGAGGGTAACGCAAGGCAAGGCACGGTCAAGCGAGGCAAGGCTAAGGCACGACAACGCAAGGCTAGGCAAGCACGGAAGGTAAGCAAAGAGTAACGGAAGGCAAGGAAGGCAAGGGAAAGCAAGGCAAGTTAAGAGTAAGGGAAGGAACGGCACGGTAAGGGGAAACAAGGCTAAGGCACGACAACGCAAGCTAGGCAAAGCACGGCAAGGCAAGGAAAGGGTAACGCAAGGCAAGGCACGGTCAGGCGAGGCAAGGCTAATGCACGACAACGCAAGGCTAGGCAGTGCACGGCTAGGCAAGGAAAGAGTAACGGAAGGAAGGAAGGCAAGGCAAAGCAAGGCAAGGCAAGTGTAACAAAAGGCACGGCACGGCAAGGGGAAACAAGGCTAAGGCACGACAACGCAAGCTAGGCAATGCACGGCAAGGCAAGGAAAGGGTAACGCAAGGCAAGGAATGCAAGGCAAAGCAAGGTAACGCAGCAAGGCTATGGCAAGGCAAGGCAAGGCTAAGGCACGACAACGCAAGGCTAGGCAATGCACGGAAGGCAAGCAAAGAGTAACGGAAGGCAAGGAAGGCAAGGCAAAGCAAGGCAACGTAAGCAAGGAAGGCACGGCAAGGTGAAACAAGGCTAAGGCACGACAACGCACGGCTAGGCAATGCACGGCAAGGCAAGGAAAGGGTAACGCAAGGCAAGGCACGGTCAGGCAAGGCAAGGCTAATGCACGACAACGCAAGGCTAGGCAATGCACGGCAAGGCAAGGAAAGAGTAACGGAAGGCAAGGAATGCAAGGGAAAGCAAGGCAAGGCAAGGGTAACGGAAGGAACGGCACGGCAAGGGGAAACAAGGCTAAGGCACGACAACGCAAGCTAGGCAATGCACGGCAAGGCAAGGAAAGGGTAACGCAAGGCAAGGCACGGTCAGGCGAGGCAAGGCTAATGCACGACAACGCAAGGCTAGGCAATGCACGGCTAGGCAAGGAAAGAGTAACGGAAGGCAAGGAAGGCAAGGGAAAGCAAGGCAAGGCAAGTGTAAGGGAAGGAACGGCACGGCAAGGGGAAACAAGGCTAAGGCACGACAACGCAAGCTAGGCAATGCACGGCAAGGCAAGGAAAGGGTAACGCAAGGCAAGGCACGGTCAGTCGAGGCAAGGCTAATGCACGACAACGGAAGGCTAGGCAGTTCACGGCTAGGCAAGGAAAGAGTAACAGAAGGAAAGGAAGGCAAGGCAAAGCAAGGCAAGGCAAGTGTAACAAAAGGCACGGCACGGCAAGGGGAAACAAGGCTAAGGCACGACAACGCACGGCTAGGCAATGCACGGCAAGGCAAGGAAAGGGTAACGCAAGGCAAGGCACGGTCAGGCGAGGCAAGGCTAATGCACGACAACGCAAGGCTAGGCAATGCACGGAAGGTAAGCAAAGAGTAACGGAAGGCAAGGAAGGCAAGGGAAAGCAAGGCAAGTTAAGGGTAAGGGAAGGAACGGCACGGCAAGGGGAAACAAGGCTAAGGCAAGACAACGCAAGCTAGGCAATGCACGGCAAGGCAAGGAAAGGGTAACGCAAGGCAAGGCACGGTCAGGAAATGCAAGGCTAATGCACGACAACGCAAGGCTAGGCAATGCACGGCAAGGCAAGGAAAGAGTAACGGAAGGTAAGGAATGGCAAGGGAAAGCAAGGCAAGGCAAGAGTAACGGAAGGAACGGCACGGCAAGGGGAAACAAGGCTAAGGCACGACAACGCAAGGCTAGGCAAAGCACGGCAAGGCAAGGAAAGGGTAACGCAAGGCAAGGCACGGTGAGGCAAGGCAAGGCTAATGCACGACAACGCACGGCTAGGCAATGCAAGGCAAGGGAAGGAGAGGGTAACGCAAGGCAAGGCACGGTCAAGCGAGGCAAGGCTAAGGCACGACAACGCAAGGCTAGGCAATGCACGGAAGGTAAGCAAAGAGTAACGGAAGGCAAGGAAGGCAAGGGAAAGCAAGGCAAGTTAAGAGTAAGGGAAGGAACGGCACGGCAAGGGGAAACAAGGCTAAGGCACGACAACGCAAGCTAGGCAATGCACGGCAAGGCAAGGAAAGGCTAACGCAAGGCAAGGCACGGTCAGGCAAGGCAAGGCTAATGCACGACAACGCAAGGCTAGGCAGTGCACGGCTAGGCAGGGAAAGAGTAACGGAAGGAACGGAAGGCAAGGCAAATCAAGGCAAGGCAAGTGTAACAAAAGGCACGGCACGGCAAGGGGAAACAAGGCTAAGGCACGACAACGCAAGCTAGGCAATGCACGGCAAGGCAAGGAAAGGGTAACGCAAGGCAAGGAATGCAAGGCAAAGCAAGGTAACGCAAGCAAGGCTATGGCAAGGTCAAAAAAAGGCTACGGCACGACAACGCAAGGCTAGGCAATGCACGGAAGGCAAGCAAAGAGTAACGGAAGGCAAGGAAGGCAAGGCAAAGCAAGGCAACGCAAGCAAGGCTACGGCAAGGTGAAACAAGGCTAAGGCACGACAACGCACGGCTAGGCAATGCACGGCAAAGCAAGGAAAGGGTAACGCAAGGCAAGGCACGGTCAGGCAAGGCAAGGCTAATGCACGACAACGCAAGGCTAGGCAATGCACGGCAAGGCAAGGAAAGAGTAACGGAAGGCAAGGAATGCAAGGGAAAGCAAGGCAAGGCAAGGGTAAGGGAAGGAACGGCACGGCAAGGGGAAACAAGGCTAAGGCACGACAACGCAAGCTAGGCAATGCACGGCAAGGCAAGGAAAGGGTAACGCAAGGCAAGGCACGGTCAGGCGAGGCAAGGCTAATGCACGACAACGCAAGGCTAGGCAGTGCACGGCTAGGCAAGGAAAGAGTAACGGAAGGAAAGGAAGGCAAGGCAAAGCAAGGCAAGGCAAGTGTAACAAAAGGCACGGCACGGCAAGGGGAAACAAGGCTAAGGCACGACAACGCAAGCTAGGCAATGCACGGCAAGGCAAGGAAAGGGTAACGCAAGGCAAGGCACGGTCAGGCGAGGCAAGGCTAATGCACGACAACGCAAGGCTAGGCAGTGCACGGAAGGCAAGGAAAGAGTAACAGAAGGAAAGGAAGGCAAGGCAAAGCAAGGCAAGGCAAGTGAAACAAAAGGCACGGCACGGCAAGGGGAAACAAGGCTAAGGCACGACAACGCAAGCTAGGCAATGCACGGCAAGGCAAGGAAAGGGTAACGCAAGGCAAGGCACGGTCAGGCAAGGCAAGGCTAATGCACGACAACGCAAGGCTAGGCAATGCACGGCAAGGCAAGGAAAGGGTAACGCAAGGCAAGCACGGTCAGGCGAGGCAAGGCTAATGCACGACAGG